>NC_062214.1:134148730-134450775 GCF_902686445.1 Sciurus carolinensis | reverse complement strand
ATCCATAAAATAACATAAACGTTATATACAAGTGTTGGTTCAAACTTGATCCAAATGTTGCATGCTAAGAAAATATGACTTTGGCATAACTTTTATGGCACAAGTTTGTATACTGGTGTATATATCACTAAATGAAACACTGAATTTAGGAACCAATATTCAATAGAATGCAAAAATATATTGAACACATAAGACAGTTACTATAATTTGTCACTAGTTTTATTCTTTCTCTCTTGTGTCTACCTGGTTTTGGTAAAGTCACAAGAGTATGTCAAACTAATTTCCAGATCTAAGGTTTTCTTCTGATACTGCATTCTTCTGCAAAGCACCTACCTCTATTTCACTTATTTATTTCACTTCTAATCAACAAGGTCCAGTTCATGTCTCATTTCTTATGTAAAGGCTTTCTTAAGAAGACTAGCACTTAATTTTTGTACATGCAAATTTGTATCTTTACTATTAGTTCATGTTATTTGATTTTATTTTCTAAATGGATTATAATGTCACTTAAAATAAAGGATAATCTTTTTATTTGGTTTTCCATAGCACACTGCAATATCTAACAAATTTTTATTACTTCATCCTCATATAGTTACCAATATAATGTCATTTCCTTCTCTTTTAAAAAGAAATATTAAACCATAATGCCTAATATATGTATTAGGACATATGAACCTAGGAAAATTTTCAAAATATATTTGAAAAAATAAGGGCATGAAGTTAAATGTTTTTGTGCTTAGGCATACAAAAATTGATGCAAATTTCACAAATTACTTTTTGGATTTGATACCAATTAATGCAGTTTGCAAAGGAGAAAAACTTGCAATCAATTTTTTTCCCAAGCAAATAAGACCCTTCAATCATACAGCTCTCCAGAGAAGTAGCTCCAGTAGGGAATTGGGGATTAGAGTGACTGCCTGTCACTAGTCTCCCAGGGCAGACTTTTAATTCAAATGTGAACCTACTTTTTTTACAGCTTTATTGAAATATAATTCAGATATCATAAAATTCCTCCATTTTAAATGTACAATATAATGGTTTTTAGTTCACAGAGTGGTGTAACCATCACCACAATCAATTTTAGAACATTTTCATCACCCCAAAAAAGAAATCCCATAATCACTGGAAGTCATTCCCAATTTATTTCCCCCTCAACCCCCAAACCCCTCAATTACTTACCTTCTTTCTGTCTCTATATATTAGCCTATTATGAACATTTAAAAATTCTTCCTAACTATAATTATATATAATCTACATATATATGTATGTATGTATATATATCTCCTTTGACCAACATTAATCCATAGCACACTCCCCTGTAACAACTTAAGCCTCTAATAACCACCATTCTATTCTCTAGTTCTATGAGATCAACTGCTTGAGATTCTACAAATGAGTGAGATCATGCGTTACGTGTGTTTCTTTGTCTGGCTTATTCACTTCATATCATATTCTCCAGGTTCATTCATCCTATTGTAAATTATAAAATTTTGCTCTTTTTTGACTCAATAGTATTCCACTACACTGGAATGCTACTGTATGCCCTGAAAAAAAAATACATATATCCCCATTTTTCTTTATCTATTCATCTGTTGATGGGCATTTAGAATAATTAGGCAAGACGAAGAAATAAAAAGCATCTAATTTGGAAAGGAGAAAGATAAATTGTTCCTATTTGCAAATAACATGATCTTACATATAGAAAATCCCTAAGATTCTACCAAAAGTAAAACTGTAGAATATAAAATCAACACGTAAAAATCAGTAACATTTCTATACACTAATGGAAAACTATCTAAAAAATAAGTAAAGAAAATAACCCCATTTATAATAGCTACAAAAAATAAAACACTTAGGAATACATTTAACCAAGGAGGTGAAAAATCTCTACACTGACAATGTTAACATCAATGAAAGAAACAAGAACAAACACACAAACACACTCACATACACACACACACACACACACACACACACTCATGAAAGATACCCCATACTCAGAGATTAGAAAAGTAAATATTGTTAAAATGTGTATAGTATCCCAAACAATACACACATTCAATGTGATTCCTATCAAAATACAAATGGTATTCTTCACAGAAAAAGAAAAAAAATTCATAAATTTGTATGAAAACATAAAAGACCCCATGTGGCAAAAGCTATCTTAAGCAAAAAGAATGAAGATAGAGGTATCATATTACCTGTCTTTAAAATATACTATAAAGCTAGAGCAACCAAAACAGCACAGGATAGACATAAAAACGGAACTGCAGACTAATGGAACAGAATAGAGAGCCCAGAAATAAACTCACATGTTTACAGTCAACTGATTTTTTGACAAACCATGGGGAAAGGACATTCTCTTCTTCAGTAAGTGGTTCTGGGAAATTGAATATCCATGTGCAGAAAAATGAAATTAGAACCTTATATATTACCATATTTAAAAGTAACTCAAAGTGGATTAAAGACGGAAGACCTAAAACTATGAAATTACCAGAAAACATAGGAGATGAGCTTTTCTTTGGGGGATGGGGGCTTGCTGGGGATTGAATCCTGGTCCTTGTGCATGCTAGGCAGTTATTCTACCACTGAGCTATGTCCCCAGCCCCAGGACAAGCATTTTTGACATTAGTCTGAGCGATGATTTTTAGATATGACCTTAAAAGCAAAGACAATAAAAGCACAAATACATAACTGGGATTACATCAAGCTACAAAAGCTTCTGCATAGCAAAGAAAAAAATCAACAGAGTGAAGAGACAATCTACAGAATGAGAGGAAAATTCACATGCTACACTTCTGACAAGAGGTTAATATAAAACATATATAAGACATCCAAACAGCACCATGCAAAAATATGAAAATCTTGATTGAAAAACAGGCAAGAATCCTGAATAGACATTTCTTAAAAGAAGATATAAAAGTGAACAAAAGGCATATGAAAACAAATATTTAATATATCTATGCATTAGAAAAATCCAAATCAAAACCACAATGAAATCACCTCACTCCAGTTAGAATGGCTATTATCAAAAAGACAAAAGATATGCATTGGCAAGAATATGGAGAACAGGGAATCCTCACACACTATTGATGGAAATGTGAGTAAATATAGCGATGGAAAAGAGTACAGAGGCTCCTCAAATAATTAAAAAGAGAATTGCCATATGATCCATCAATCCCACTACTGGGTATATCCAAAGGAAATGAAATCAGTATGTTGAGGAGATTATTTGCACTCCCATGTTTATTATAGCACTGTTCACCCTCACCACTCGCCAAAAATGGAAACACTTAAGTAAGTCCTTTTTTTGTTTGTTTACCAAAATGCTTTAAGAAGTATTCAGATCCTTTCCTCATAGACAGCTAAATGATTTTAGCTGTATTCACTAAGACATCCAATGTAACAAATACATCTGATATATAAACTAGTGATGAATATACTGCAATAGAAGCAGAAGTTAAGAACAATTAGCTTCTCTAATAGGTGTATCATCAGTAAAGAGAGACACCTAAACACCATTTCACTGAATGCCCCTTTTCTGTTCCCCCAAACCTAGCCAAGTGAAGGGAACAATGACAACAAGCCTAGGATGGAAAGTCCAGATACATATTATCTTAAAGGACACTGGCCTTCTCTTATGCACACTGGGGACAAGGGTAGGGGTTATCTGTAGACAGTTACTTTCTTGGATGTGCACCAGGACAGTTGCTCATGCTGGTCATACAAGCAAACAAAGCAAGTTAATGCTGATGATGTCACTGCTTCCACAGCCTAACCCCTTTCTGAGTGGGGACCATGGAACAGAGGGCACCGTGGAAAAGATACATGTCACTTGTCCAGTCAGTAGCCACAGTACAAAATACTGTGTGGGAGAAGAGGCACTGTTTGACAAAGCACTGTGACTGACAGAGGTGCTATCTGCTCAACCTATTGCCATTGAAGTCTTGGAGCAGTCGCAGATCTCTTGTGAGTCTCCCTTGATAAATCTTACGTCTCCATGCAGTCTCTAGACACTTTCATTGGTTTTCCTGCAACCAACCTCCCTGCCCTGGCACAATAAGGTTGTGGACGTGACAATATGAAGTGACCAATTTTCAATGGAAATATAGATGAATATATTTCTTCTATTCTGTGAAAAAAATCAAAGAATATTTGTTAAATGTCTATAGAAAAATGTAGGGAAATTTAAATGTGTGGAAAATTAAACGTCAAAGACAAAACTGAATTTCTATGACACATAGAAAAAGACACCGAACAGAATGCAATTGAATAGTTACCTACCATTGAATAAAAGTAAAATATAAAGAAAAGGGTCTAAGATGCTTCAGGGAAAAAAAAAAGGTAGGTATGATACTACCTGAAATGAACAACAAACAGTGTGGCATTTACAAATTATACTTCTCATGGTAGTCTAAAAAATATTATATTTATCCGTAAGTTTGTAGTCTTTGGAATTGTGCTCCTAAAATGCTGATTTTGCCAGATTGCTAACAGGTGAATTGAAGCTATCTTTGATAGTTTCCAGCAAAGAGAGAATGCTGAAGTTGAAAGGGATCTTAGAGCTACTCATTCCATCCTCCTCGTTTCACTGATGAAGAAAATGAGACCTGAAAAGATAAAGAGTCATTGTCCAAAGGGAACCTTGAATGCTTCTCCAGCGCTTTATCACATGGTTTCTCTACACTGGTCTTTAGCAAACCTTAAAAATAAACTTAAAGAAACCTCAAAAGGGGATCTATAGAATAAAATATAAACTGGGGCACTGAGATGAGGTCCATCCATTCCCTTTAAAGAATGATAACCAAGATTATTTTTAAAAAATTATCTTTGGTGTATGTGTGTGTATGCGTGAGTACGCATTTAAATATATTTTTATTTTTACTGTTTTAATGGTTTCTAACTCTGATATAGAATTCATTTTCTAAAAATTGTCAGTGTAAATTTATTTTTGTTTCAGGGCCAAATGCAGGGTTCATATGGCGATTTCAGAACAGTTGAGCTACCAATGAAGAGTTATAATAGCATAGCAACAGCCAAACTTGCAAGAAATATATCAGATTCACTTCCTATTTTCTTTGGGTCCCACAAGCACAACAGAGTATAGGAGGCCACCTGGTGGTGAAATGAAACAATTAACCATTTACGGTTACACTGAAAAGCAAGAAAACAAGAAGAGTTTTGAGTTGTTACAAAAGGAAAATTAGAACCCTGGGCAAAAGAATGATAGTTAACAGGCATTGCTGAAATACAGCAGACAGAAAAGTAATTGGGGAATCACACAAGTCTGAAGACTCATATATATTTCTAAAGCGTTGCCATAGTAGTTATTATTTTTACCAGGGATTAGCAAACTTTTTCTGTGAAGTTCCAGGTAGTAAATAATTTAGGTATGTTAGTCATAAGATCATTGTTCAAACTAATCAATTCTGCCATTGTACTATAAAAACAGCCATAACTACATAAATGAATGTCTGTGAATGTGTTTCTAAATAAAACTTTATTTAAAAACTAGGGTGTGGGCTGGATTTGAACTGCAGGGCATAGTTTGTCAATGACTGATTCCATATTAAGTACTGAGCACTTGCAATTTAACTGAATACCAGGTGAATCCCTTATATTAATTACCTCACTGAATATTTTTTTTTTGGCAGTGGTGAGGGTGGATACCAGGGATTGAACTTGACCACTGAGTCACATCCCCAGCCCTGTTTTGTATTTTATTTAGGGACAGGGTCTCACTTAGTTACTTAGTGCCTCACTTTTGATGAGACTGACTTTGAACTTGTCATCATTCTGCCTCAGCCTCCCGAGCCACTGGGATTACAAGCATGTGCCACTATGCCTGGCCACCTCACTGAATCTTAACAACAGTCTTTCAAGGTGAGTATCATCCAATTTTCTAGGTTTGAAAACTGAAGCCTAAATTTATTTTTTTAATTAGTGGAAAATGTACTAAGTTCCTTATGACTTAGAAATGCTTCATGTAGCTCCATGACCATTTTTATTATGAGACTGAACACACTTGTTCTGACCCTCCTTCCCATTTATCTTCTAGAGAGGCTGTTTTCAGTTTCCCTTGATGGTGACTTTGCTCCTGTATCTCCACCTCATGTTCCCTTGAAATTCTGTCTCTTACCATCCCTTTCTCCATCACTTCTTTTATGTTTAAAAACTTTATGTCAGTTTTCATAACAACAGATGTAAGCAAGCATGAGAAAGAGACAAAAGCAATGTATTAAAAATAGGTAGCCACATATACAACAATAAGCCAAAGAAACTGTCATACAATGTATGCTCCAAGTGGAAATGGAGCCAAAAACATGATACTCACTCTTACATAAATAATGTATTATGCATTTACTGGGAGAAGAAGCAGCTCTGTCCCTAAGTGAAAGAGGATTTGGGGGAGGTTCATTCTATGTCATTTTTGAAATCTTGTTTTTAAGTATACAGGATAAGTCAAAGCATCTCAAGCCAATTTCTTCTTCCAAACCATCCATGAACTCCATTATTAACTGCTAATATGAGAGAACTGAAAAATCTGATAGAGAAATACATGGAGCTTGTTAAAGTTCCTCAAATATATGGATTTACCAGCAGTCTCTCAATATTAGCATATCTACAAAAGAGGGTGGAAGCAGGTTCAGTTAGATGAGTATAGACAAAACTGAAATTATTCAAAGATTTTTTTTAACTTAAAAAGAACACTGCACAATCTTGAAGAATGGGACTACATGTAAAAAAAGAGAAGAGGGTTAATTTCAGAGCATGAATTCTGGCTGATTTGACAATTAAACAACAGAGGGGATATACACTAGCTATAAGAAGACATTTAGGGCAGGGAGAGTTGTTAAACATTTTAATGGGAGGTTGTGGAATTCCCTCTGGAAAGACTTTTAATGGAGGACAAATTTTCTCCTATCTGGAATGGATTGGGGGAAAAAAAATTTTTAAAAATTTAAAAAAATAAAAAAACAGTCCCTGAAAGAAAAGGAAATGAAATGAAGGTGCCTTGGAGGTTACTTACACTTCTGAAACTCCACTGACTTCTTACTTTCCATGGAACTAAGTAACTGTACAAAACCTCTAAGAACTTTAGAATATTCAGGAGAAAAGAGTCAATAAGCAGGTGATTCAATTCAGAAAGTATTTATTGAGTGCCAAATATCACCTGTCCCCGGGGGGTGTCCACCCCAGCAAGGCACAGGTCTGAACAGCAGTGCGGGAAATAGGGAACACAATTATTTCCCTCGGTTAAAAATTGAAAGCAAACAAACAAAAAAAACTTTTGTGTTCCAGATCAGGTTTCTGGAACTACTTCCTGAAATTGGTGAGCTCAAAACTCCCACCAGAGCTGGCTGTCACATGAGATTTCTGGCATTACTCATGGTATCCCTGGATCTTTTTATAAACAGAAAAGGCTTCTGACAATGTTTCCATACTTTATTTCTTTTTCTAGTCCAAACTTGGACGGATGGAGCCTTGTGAAACTATCATCAAGACATGGATTATAAAATGCTAGCCAAATTTGAATTCTTCTGCTATATTTTCATGTTGTAGAAAAAGATTTCAATTAACCTGAGAGATTCATTTATACTTCAACTTTAGTGAACACGAGGATTTTTTGCTTGTGGTCTATAAGACAATCAATGTTTCACAAAATGGGTCTTTAGAACCACCAGGCAGATGACAGTGAGGGGAGAAAAATAAAATCATACAGACAGGAATGTTTTTCATGCATGTTTTCAAATCTCAAGGTGTCCTAACTGAGGAAAGCTGAAGAGGAAGGACAAAGTTCAGTGGTAAGACAGTAAACCCCAAAGGATGTCAAGGTAGACACACACAGGGCCAAGGAATGAATTCATTACAAATCTTTATCAAATTCTAATTTTACGTGGTGTATCTTTTAATCCTTTCTTAATTAAAATCATTAAAATTCAGAACTGTTAAGTAAAAAAATTAAAATATCCATATATATGATTTTTAAAAAATTATGAATAGTGTAAACATTTTTATAAATGAAAATGTGAAAGTTTAAAAAGAATGTTTCAGTCCTCTCTTGTCATTATAGCAGTGAAGTTTAATTTTTAAGTTTTCACATTCTGAATTAGCTAAGCTTTGGAAAGGTGAGTTACTCTTTTAAACTTTACACACACACACACACACACACACACACACTCACACACCAACCATGATGAACTTGGATTAAAGAGTTAGTTCAAATTCCTTATTGTATTTCTCACCCTCTTTATGACTACATTTTTTGAAACACACTTACCTCAAGTCAAGCCTAATTTTTTTTTCAAGAAGAAAGATTTTTGGTTTTATTTTATATATAATACAAATGGAATTTTATACTCAATTACCATAAAAAGAAAATAGAATTATTTTCTTGAAAATTAATGAAATTATAGTATAGTTCTGATTAACAGAGTTTAATTATTGGATAAAGCTTCTTGGAAATATAATCTTCAAAATATACTTACTGAGTTTTTATTATGCCAAGCCTTGGCTAGGGACTAGAGATATATCAATAAACCACAGACACAACCCTCCCAACCTTGGAAAGTGGAGTCTAACAAAAATTATAATCATTCATTCTCAAATATGGTCAACAAAGTCCAAATTTATCATCATTATTTAAAAATATGCATTTAATTAATAACAGAGTGCTCATAGCTTAATTATCCTCAAGGAGGGTTTTCTCAGAGAGGCACTTGTGAGTATTGAAAGGGATAGTATTATTGTAATGAAGGTAGCAAAATCTAATATGCCAAGATTTATAGCACAGAAATGCTCCAGACTGAAACTTGGCATACATGAAGTAATTTTGCATAGTTATTTATAAATGCATGATTTAAATGTCTTGGGACTACCAGCATATCTGATCCAAAGAATCTGGCTTCATCCAAATTCCATTTTGATGAAAGATTTTGTAAAATTAAACACATACATGAATGGGTATGTGTACACATGTAAATATATATGCAAAAACACATTCATGTGTGTACTTCCACAAATTTCTGTTTTTAATGGCTATAATGACAAAGGAACTATCACAAATTTTATCACAAATTATTATCATAAATTTTCTTATACAAATGTCTACTAGCATATGGAATCAACTACTTAGAAAAATAACTGAAATAGTAATTTCAGATGGGTTTCAGGAGTGTATAGATATCCTTCTGGAGAAAAATCTCTAAGAAAGTTTAGAGGTAAAATTGAAATCAACCCCAAAATAATAAAGGTATTAGCCTGGTTGGCTCTTTCCTAACTTGGGAAAAAGAAATATGTATGTGTGCATGTGAGTTTTGTGTCTTATGTAAATGAATTAAGGTTCAGCAGGAATACTACTCCTTCCTTCTTAGCTTACCCCAGTGTGCCTCATTAGGGATAGAGTGTCACAGAAGTGCCTAGTTTAAGAATGTATGAGCTTGACAAATGCCCACATTATTAAAAATATGCTTGTTTCTGAGAACTGAAATTGCTTCCTTGACAGGAGTGGAAAATGGTTTTTCTACAAATGATATTCCTATTGAGTATCTCTCCATGGGGACTCTTCTTCAGTGACTTCCTTTGGCAATAACAGGATCCATGAGGTTGAATCCTCCTAGGGCAACGTTGCCTTTAATGCACCTCCAAAAAAGCATATATTTTTCTTTCTTAGCTTTCCTGAATCTGACAGAATATAGGAGGACCCTGTGAGGCTCAATATAGCAAGCCTCCTGAGGGTGCTGAGGTGCTTATGAAAGTTTGGTGGTTTTCGCAGAACAGCCTGATGATTGGCTAAAGAGCCAACCCAAGTCCATCATGTTTTCTTTGCAGATGTTCCATCTAAAATTTAAGAGCTTCTTCTATCTATCTTAGCACAAAAAAGCTCATGCAGAGGGAGAAAAAAAAAAGTTCTTTCAAAAATTCTACCTGTTAGAGAAGAGGATATGAGGCAACAGTGAGTAGGTAAGCAGCATGTGAGAGAAAGGCAATGGGCATTAGAGCTACCAAGACTGAATTCCAAGCTGGATTTATTCAGTTAGTTCTTGTAACAGTAACTGGTACAGTTCAACAAATATCTCTAGCTGTCAGCCTTTCAGGCACATGGCAGGGCTACATTTCTTTACCCGCTTTGAAGTTGGTTAAGACATGTGATTCATTCCGGTCAATGATGTTGGGTGTGTTGCAGTTTGGATCTGGAACATACCCCAAAGGCTTACATGTTTAAGACTTTGTCCCCAGTGCAGCAATGTCCAGAGATGAGGCTTTGGGGAAGTTAATGAATCTAACCTCATCAATGGAATAATCCGTCGATGGATTTATAATTTGATGACATTATTGAGAGGTACTGTGAACACGGTGCCAACTTGGAGGAAATAGCACTGGGGATGGACATGAGTGTAGGACTGGGTGTAGGACATGGGGCCTACTTGGAGAATGGGCGTGTGCCCTGAAAGATTATATGTAGTCCCAGTCCCTTGCCCACTGCCTGGCTCTCTCTTTCCTAGCTGCCATGAAGGTGAGCAGCTT
The DNA here is from genome assembly GCF_902686445.1 of Sciurus carolinensis. Classification (NCBI taxonomy): domain Eukaryota; kingdom Metazoa; phylum Chordata; class Mammalia; order Rodentia; family Sciuridae; genus Sciurus; species Sciurus carolinensis. Next base: position 134,440,248 of record NC_062214.1, on the reverse strand, counting down.
TGCTCCTCCATGCCCCTCTACCGTGGTGCACTGCCTCACTTCGGGATCCAAGATCATCATGAGCACGGAAACAATGGAGTCAGATTACTATGAACTGAAGTCTCTGAAACCATTAACCAAAATAAATCTTTCCTTGAGTTATTTTTCTTAGATATTTTGTCATAGTGATTAAAAGCTGACCAACTTGAGTGGAAGGAACTTGGTTCTTCTCCAGGTAGAAGGTTTTATGATCAGAATGAGACCCTCCAGAAATCCTTTTATTCTTTACCACAGTGAAGGAACATTTAAGTCAGGTGGCTGCTGTGTAAGTCTGAGTCATGAAGTGAAAACAATGCCAAGAAGAGCCAATAGTCAACCTGTGATGAACATGTAGAAGGTATGAGAAATAAATCTTTGTGGTTTTAAGCCTCTGAGGTTGTTTTGTTTTGTTTAATCTCAAAATACCCTGGACCAGTGTGACTAAAAAACTAATTCTGTGTCTTTTAGGCTAGTCACTTAACCTCTGTGTTTCAGGATCAGAGTCTATGAAATAGGGGAAATAATCTAGGATCATAGTGAGCATTAACTAAGACAATGTGAGTAGGCCGTGGTACAGATAGTAAGATTTGACCAATGTGAATTTCTTTTCTTTTCATCCTACTCCCATCCCACAAATACATACACACAAACACATTTCCATTTTTATCAAATAGTGGAAAAGATATCTGTTCTTAGTTATTTTCCTGGATTTCTCTCAGCCAACTGCCTTCCTTTCCCATGCTCTTCCATTTAAGCTAGATGTTAAGATAGGCATTTGATTCAATTATTGCTCTCCAACATCCCTCCATAAACTATCAGCTTCTAGTAGAGTGTATTCTTTCCTACCCCAAAGAAATGACTCTTAAGGACAGAATTTAAGGTAGTACAGACATTAAGAAATGGAGATAGTTGGATTGAGGAATTCCTAACACTCCAAAGATGATGTCCCTTGGACATCACAACCTATAAATCTACTTCCCTCTATAGATATGGTTGTGAGGTAAGGACAGAAAAGATAAGGTTAATGAATTTATATGTGAAACCACTGTGGTTGAGCTTATCCTCTCAGTGTTCACCCCGATTCTGAACAGGTACCAGAACTTTTTCTGAAATAATGAAAACATTATCTAGGTAGTTTCTAGTCCCACCTTTCTTTCACTTCAGGAATGCATGCATGGAATTCTAATAAGTTGTAAAAACTAGAATAATAATAAAGACAAAAGATTTGAATTCAGAAGCACATATATCTAATACATTTCCTTGTGGTTATAGTTATGATAATCAATGTCTTCCTAAAGTAATTACATGGAACATTAATCCTAATAATTTATCCTTTTTATACCAATACACCTTTGTCAATGAGGATACTTGGTTTTCATCTTTAAACTTTGGTACCATACTCTTTTTTTAAAACAAAACAATAAAACCCAATTCATATCTTAGCTGTCTGTAAAGTTGAATCACATAATACTTTTCCCAACTTCACACCAAATAAGTCTAAATATAAACATAATCACTAAAGATAAGTAATTTCAAAGTAGGAAATACTAATAAGTAGGTGGGGGATATTCCATTAGGTTATTAACCAGAAATATATACACAGTATTGAGTAGTTCAAGATCCAAAGACAGGAGTGAACCAAAAGCCCTTTCTTATTGGGAATTTAAATGTTCCTCTAATTTATCTTTTAGAAATCAGAAAGAAATCTACAAATATCTGGGGTTAAAGCTAAAGCTCTCATCTTAATGAAGGAAGGAGCACTGTATTATGCCCATTTAATTAAGTAAAATTTTTCAAAAAGTTAAAGGCTGACTTTTTTTTGGTAATTTAATCCAAAATTTTATTAATGAATGCTAATGATTATTCCTGATTGCAATTAATAAAATCTCCCTAACAGGTCAACTCATTTAAGTGCAATCTGTAATCATTTGGACTTTAACATGATGGTTATTACTTATTACCCTGAAACCAAGCAGCACAATGAGATATTGATTACTTTTAACCTTTAGATCCAAGGATTCAAGAAAGGTCAGAGGAGGGGAACACTCTACTTCTCTCAGCTGGTAAATGGATAGCCTTCAGGAGAATTCAAATGATTTCCATTGGCCAGGTGGACGCAAGATTAGTTTATTCTCTGGGCTGACAGGAAAAGATGATACTTTTAAAATAACAGCACATATGTAGTAAAGTATTACATTTATATAACCAAGGGTCTCAAATGCGCTTTACATCCCTGCAAGTTTCAGGCTGTGAGCCCTTTACCAAGTTTTGTTTGAGGAAACATCTTTGTTTGAATGAGATATTAAACATAGTACCTTTCATTAGAATAGACTCATTTCATCAGACTTAAGCTCTCTTGGTAGGTTCCCAAAGGTTGAATACAATTATTGGCCACTGTTGGTCACTTGCATTTCTTTTGGTTTCCTTTTTCCATGACAGCATTTAGAAATATTTTTCACTTTTGTGCTACTGAAAAGCAAGGAGTTCTAGGCAGGGTCCAGTAGAATCACAGGCAAGAGAAATATAACTGTTATGTGTTAGATTAATTTGCAGAACACTTGGCATTATTATTGCCAAGTCGTCAAATTGTTCCAAGTTGTTCCGGAAGGTTGTTATTAATAGTATGTTTTCTGAGGAAAGTTCTGTCTACTTTTGGAACTGCATTTCTGTTGCCAAGGAAACTCCTTTAAGCAGAGTTTTCTAGGAGCACACTACTGCTTTTGTTTGCCAGTGTCCTATTCATATTATCTAAGTAAGCATTTTACATGCACTAGCCTTTAGTCCCAAATGTTGAAGTTTTAGGGCATTTAAGTTGCTTTTTCAAATGCAGCTAAATGCCTGCTATGATTTCCCTCTCTTCCTTTCTCCCAGCTTCTCACTTTCCTCCCTTCATCCAAAACACCCTCTCTGTCCCCACCTTCTTCTCACTCTCCCTCCAATATGACCAACTCTTACTATTCAAGGTTTATTTTTTTTAACAGTTGCATTAAAGCAGATAGTTTTCATATGTTTCATGAATTAGCTTTAATTTGAATAATAATTCCATAGGTGGTAGCATTAGTCCTTCAAGTGTTAATTATCTTTTCACTCTAAAATTAATGTAGTCATTTCTTACTGACTCCTCTACCCCATTTATTGAAGTGCTGAGGAAAACATGTCATTGAGTCCTGAGCCAGCCCTGTTGTTGTGATTAAGCTGGTCACATGGCCCATCTCTGCCAAAAGGAGGGCCCTGAGAAAAGGTGACAAAGACAGTGATTTCCTGTCAGCAAAGAGTACGACAGGGCTGTCTAGAAGTGATGCAAATGAGGGAACTTTCCCCACGGCTTGTTTGATCCACTCCAGGCCAGAGCCGGCCAGGCCAGGGAGAGAGGGAGCAGCACAATGCCGCAGAGGCCAGCTCAGAGAGCCAATGCACCTTCCGGACAGTAGCTCACCCACTAGAGACAAAAACTGCTGGCGGGGCTTCCCTTCCTTGCCCCTCCAAACACAGAGCCAACTATTTCTTGGCATCCTATTCTCTTAACATCTTTTTTCTCCCTTCTTTTAAAAAAAGTGATTCAAATAGGAATTATAGGCTCCAGCATAAGCAGCATTTCATGTGACATTCAGAAACCACATTCATCTACCTATTATTTTCCTAAACAAACATTGCAGAATGTTTTGCCCTGTCTCACATTAAAAAGAAAAGGAAAAGATACATATATTCAAGTATTCATACTACTGATTCATCAAAGCTCAAATTAACATAACAGTTAATCTAAGGACTTTTTGAACTTTAACAAAAATGGAACAACAAATTCATTTCTAGATAGTAATGGAGAGAGCCTAGGTTTTTCCATTCTGATCACTTAAAAAATGACTAGATAATGTTATTTGAAATATTATAATGATTTTAAGCATATTCTTAATGGAGTTTTAATCTAACATACAATTAGGCTATACAATTAATCTACTGAGAAAGAGGTAAAAATTATCATTAAGTTCCCGCACTTGGTATATCTAGTACATTTTTACCTTGACTACTTCAATAACTACTAATTTGTTTCATTTTGGACAATCAAGGTAGAGATATAAAACTTGCTGAAATTCCAATATAAGACCTAATCAGCAGAATTTAATTTTCAATGCATATTTCTATTCTATACACCAATATACATATACATATATATAAAAAAACTAAAGTTAATGGATTTTCCCCCTATTTTAAGGCTAGCTACTATAACCTGGACTAAAAGCAGAAAATGTTATATTTTTAAAAGTTAAAGTTCAGTCACAAAGGTATCAAGACACATCTGAAATTATTTAGATCAATGCAGTCCAGAACAAAATGAAAGCAATCCAATCCAGAGGGTTGAAATTTGTGAATTTATAAAATATAAGCATAGTATGATTAATCTGTTTTCTATAATCAGTTCATAGCTATGACAACATCATTTTGGCATCGATAGTGATAAAATAACAAGTCAATGATATCCCATTTATCTTCTTTTTACTCTACATTTCTTATTCTTCAAAATATCTAATTGTATTTCATACACATTTCTTTTAAAAGTAACGATGTTTGCCTTTAACACATGCCCAAATTCTCTAGAGTAACATTTTTGTCTACTCCTTTAAAATTTATCCTTTCCTCTGGTAACTGTTTCTAAGCCAATTTTTCTTTCACTGCTTAGTTTTTAAAATTTATTTGTATTTTTTAGCATTGTCTTACCTATTCATCTATCTACCTGCTATTTTAATTTGTTCCAGTGCTATTTTTTATTTGATTCACTTTGTATTAACTAATTTTACTGTTTTCCTTTTATCCAAATGCTTACAGATCCCTCTCACTTTTCTGATATTCTCTTCTTTTCCAACATATAATGTTGACATCCTCTCTTAATTAATCCCACCTGGTCAAACTATCATTGAAAGGAGCCAACTTTTGGTGAGAGTTCTACAAAGTCTCTGAATATTACCTGGCAACAGAGACAGAGAAAACTAATTGGTTCATGTGCTAGAAGTATTATGGTTACACATTTATTTGTAAGAACTATTTTGGTTCAAAATTTGCCTGCTCTCTTATTCTAAGCTATATAAAAATCCTAAAAATGTTTTCATATCATATGTTAAATATCAAAATAAAGTTAATTTTCTCAAAGGAAGTTATGCTTTTTCTCGTGGAAAAAGTAAACTGTGCAACTGAGCACATTTCCCCCTTTGCTTTCACCACTAGGAAACTCAAAATAAATTTTTAGGATCATCTTTATTGGCCATATATGACCTTACAGTCTATGTATAGGTACATCAACTCTTCTCACAGAAGTAGCCTTAATCTCTATATTTTCCCTAGCTCTGATTTGTTTGTTTGTTTGTTTTATAAAGGGTCTTACTATGTTATTCAGTCTGGTCTTGAACTCCTGGGTTCAAGCGATCCTCCTTCCTCAGTTGAGACTACAGGCATGCACCACAGATCCCAATTATAGTCTTGAAATATTTTTATTATTTTCATGTGGATTCTTAAGCTCAAATTTATAGCAAGGTAAAAATGTAATTAATATGTTTAGTAGTCATTGTATTATGCAAAATGAATGGTTCTTTTCCTTTTACACATAGGACATGTTTGGATACTACTTATACCTACGGAGGAAAATAGAGAAAACTTGCATTTTTCCCATAAAATGCAGAACCATATCAGTAACTAACCTTAAAATTAAATGTACCATTTTCAGTATAAGTTTCCTGCAATTATAAAGGTATTAGTTGAAGTGGGTACTTATTTCATATTATTTTTAAGCTTTAACTACTTAGAAATCATCATATAATCTAATATTTTATTGATGAGGAGCAGGTAAGGAATGCATTCAATGAAAAAATATATAAATGTGGTGTTTAAATGAGCTTCATGCCTCCTCAAAACAATTCCTGTTTTCACCAGAATGTAACTTCTGAATTTGGCCCCTGAAATTTACTGCTGGACTCTGGAATCCCACATCAACCCAGGATCTCTAGGAGCTCTGCAATCTGTGCTCTGTAGGTAGCAGAGAACTGGAAGTACTACTTTGTGTATAGGTAAGGAGCCCCTGACAGGGTGCCCCCTTAAAGCATTACAAAGCCAGCTGTGATTGCTAGGGACCACATACATCAGTGATAGCAGTCAGAAGCAGCCTGAGCTACAATTCTCCAATCATTGATACTTCCAGGTCACTCAGTCTATAAAATTTATAGGATGGGGGAGGAGGTGATTGAGCTTCCCAGAGCCCAAGAATAATGCAACCTTTGATCTGTAGAAATGAAAAAAATGGAGTTTTTCCTTTGCAAGTGGGTTTTAAATATTTCTCCATTAATAGTTAATGCACACACAGATCAGCAGAGTGACAGCTCCCTGTGATTATGAATTCTGGCTTCGTAACTCTAGTCCAAATAGGAGCTGAACTTTCAAAATCACAGTGGTTACTTTTGACAAATTAAATTGTCCTACTTAGGAAGGTAGAAAGAATGACGAGAAAGAAAGTGAGAGAGTGGGAGCAAATTCTCCTTGGATTCGATTCTCAGATGGAGGAAGGAAAAAAACAGGAAAGGACAATTTTGCATTTTCCAGACTGATGATACTGCAAATGCTTATTAGAAAGTAGGTACAGAAGGTTACTATTCAGATATAGAGTAAGACAGAGAAGCGGGTAGGGAAGATGTTGGTAGTATAGTTCAATGTTTCAAAACAAGGAAGAAGGGATGGAGTTGTGGCTCAGTGGTAGAGCGCTTGCCTCCCTTGTGTGGGGCACTGGGTTCAATCCTTGGCACCACATAAGTAAATAAAATAAAGGTATTGTGTCCATGTACAACTAAAAATATTTTAAAAAACAAGGAATAAAATATATTTAAGAGCATGGTTAATTTTCAATAAGAATTAGGTGGTTCTCAAAACCCTGTAGTTTGAAATTAATTAGGAAAAAAGTCTTAAACATCTAACAATCTGAAAATAACAAGAAATGATTTAAAGAGAATATGCACCATATAACTCAATGTAGAATTAAGTTTTCTAAATATTCTTTTTTTCTATGTGTGCCTGTGTATTTTGCAGGATTTGGATAAGCAACAAGTGCTTCACTCAGGAGGTCTGCTGAATGTATAGTCTACAGTCTGGGATATTTATCTGTAGCTCCATATCTATGAGTTAAGGTCAGTTGATTTTCTAGCAGAAACCAGAAAATAAAAATAGAGTTAAGAAAGTAGTATCCAATGTCAAAAATAGTAAATAAGCTTTACTTTCTGTGACCAGTAGAAAATCTTATTAGATTTTTCTCTACCATGACATTTCTAATGTATACCTTGGGGATCAACTTGGGACTGTACACATACATAGACCTGGATCTAGACATAAGGATTAGTGCTAGCAAAGTTGGGTGCTGAAATATAGTTACCCAGGAAGAGAACAAAAGTTTCCAATGCAGCAAGAGCAGAAATGATGATTCAGTCCTAACTCATAGTTTCCTGAGATTTTTCTATTGCATGCTCAATTGAAGATCTCCCTTAAAAGTTTTACCTTTTCATTCTTTCATTCATACCAGATATCAGCAGCTTCTTTTCTATTGGTAAATTCTATTTTTCTTTTCGTGCTGGGGATTGAACGCAGGGGCTCACTCATGCCAGGCAAGAGTTCTACCATTTAGTTACATCTCTAGACTCTCAATTTTTTTTAAAACTTAACAACTATTAGCTCAATATCAACTATGTATAGAATATACAGGTATAGAATACAAGTGCAAAACATGTCAAAATCATATTCACATAATTTACATCACAATTAATAGGAAATCATTGAACAAAAAGTGCAGTCTTCTTTTTCTTGTGGTTTCCTTGTAAATGCTTTGCCTTAACTATTTTAAGAAATGAAGATGATATAAATAGGTTATGATGAATGGAAATGCTGGGAAATGGGTTGGGGTCCTGTTGAATTGTGACAATGACTGGGAAACATGACTGGAAAATGTTCTGTAGTGCAAGGGATGGTACCACAAACTGATAAAAAGTTGCCTTAAGAAACAATGATACTTTTTAAAAAAAGGTTTCTTTTTTTAAAAAAAATATTTTTAGTTGTAGACGGACATGATAGCTATATTTTTAATGTGGTGCAGAGAATGGAACCCGTACCTCATGTGTGCTAGGCAAACCCTCTACCACTGAGCCACAATCCCAGCCCCTAAATGCTGTTCTTAATAAGAAATGTTGATCAAGTATTTATATCTTTGGGGGCCAACAACTATAATAATTAAAGTAATTAAGGCAGTCCCAAATGGTATTTAAAGTCTAGGAAGGGCTGGGGACCAATTGAGAAGCTTTACTCCTTCAGGGGTCTCTTTGATCAATAGGCTACAAAATCCCCTCCCCCAAGTCATCAGTTTAGCCAATTCCTGGAAAAGCAGATTTAAACAGAGGAATGGGATATTAAAATGTTGACCTAACCTGGGAATCCCTGGGGATTCTTTGGGAAGAACTGAAATTAATTCTCCTCAATCAGTTTTTCTAATTTAGAAGGCCACCCTACCTTCTAAATGAATCCTTAGTCGATATCCTCAGGATTGCTTTGGAGGTTTCCAAACCTCTGGAATAATTTTGGGTTCTCATAGAGAAAGATACTACAGACCTATAGTATCTGCCCTTGGTTTCTAGCTTAGTCTTTGATTTTGCTTATACCTCAAAGCAAATTTAGTGCTGGTCTATGTTGAACATCAAAAGCAGAATAATGGTGATGGGACATGAGTGACAAATGAAAAAACACAGTGTAGAAACTGTCTGGAAAAATACTACAACCCAGAAATACTGAGTGGGTGGAAGAATAGCCTTCAATATGGCAGAATAGGAATTCTCAGGCAAAGCACTTACAAGGAAACCACAAGAAAAAGAAGATTGCACTTTTTGTTCAGTGATTTCCTATTAATTGTGATGTAAATTATGTGAATATGATTTTGACAAAGAATAGTACTGTTTCTGAAAAAATAGTGGCATATGTGCAAAATACAAAATGCATCAAGATGAAAAGAAATGTTATTTGGCATCATAAGTGCAATAATTTCTGAGATAATGGATTAGGAATAAAATATTTTCTATCACTAAATTAATATATATATTTATAAGCATTTTATATGTAATGCCTGATCCTGACATGAAATGTGAAATCCCCTAGCTTTACTCTAACAATATGTTATGCTAGAAGATGCATTGGATAACTTTGTTATTAATGTGGACAGTTATCCATATAGGAAATAGCTAACAGTCAACAAACTTAATCAATGTTGAATAGAATTCTTTAGGGAGTTAAGTGTCCCCATGTGCTGAGTCCTTGGGGAGCTTATATTTTCTCTTAACTAAGATGATTCCCAAGGGACACTAATTAAAGTCAACCAGACTCTTGAAAAGCATAAATATCTCTATATAGAGGAGGAAAACATTAAAATAAGTTCTTAAGGAAAGGTAACTTAAAATACTAAAACTGGAGAAGAAAGAAGACAACTTTTATTTGACCTTGAATGTACTTCTTATTCTATAAGAAAATTTAAAAAGCTAGAGGGTAGTTGTTTCTTATCATTATACTGTTGCTGATTCTGTGGTTAGTTATTAATTTTATTTTTTATGATTCACAATCTGCTCTTTGAAATATGCCATATGCTCAAAGCAATTCAAGGATGACAACTGTCAGAATTACTCCAATAAAAATTGCCTAAATGAGGAAGATTTACTGCAGCCTGATATTTCAGGGAAAGTCCCTCTTCTCTCCCCGACAGCTTTTTCAGGCCCTGTGAATCTTGCAACCATTTTTTCAGTCAAAATCACTATGGTTGTTTTGTAAGAACTTCTAAGACTATTTAAATTGAATTGGTTAAACATACTAGGTCAAGGGTGAATTAGCAGACACAGAAAACAATACGGATAGTTATCAGATGGATTGCCTGCAATCAATATGAGGGTTCTAAGCCAGTTTTCTTAAATCACACAAAAATGTATTGACTTAATATGACAATGTCTGTTCTATGTATCACTAATAAACATTAAATTGGATGAGTCCTGTACTATGTCAACAACAAGCCAAACTGAAGGCAAATTTCTTTTTTCTCAGGAAAGATTGGAGGGGTGGAAAGAATCCACCTGAGTGCTCCAATCAAAACACATTTTGTTAAATGTTACCATTCCATTTATCCTTTGTTTTGTTTTAGTCTATTTATTAATGCAGTTTCATTTATTGCTATTCATCTTGAAGATAAATCTTTGTCCTTCTATAGAATTACACCAAATAGAATGTGATAAAGGGAACTTTCTTGCAATTATGATGTCGGTGCAGCCTGTCAGCACACAAGGGATGGAAATGAGTTTGGGGACAGGGAAGGGAATTCTAATAGACACCATGATACATACAATAAACGCAAAGATATCCTGTGAGAGAGAGAGACTTGTCAGGCTAATCAGATCTTCCACAGCAAAGTAAAGTCAGGAAGGGTAGCTCTAACCTTGTAAAGATGCTGCTGCTGCTCCTCTGACATCATCAGGTCGTGGCTGTCCATCACAAGGGACTCCATGTCAATCAGCCAATCCCAGAGCTCCTGATATTCTGAATCAAAGTCCAGAAGCCTGAAGATAAGGCATAAAATGTATTATGCATAAATACAATGTAGTTGTTAAAATCTCATATTAGAATAATATATTCTTGAAAAATCATGATGTTCCTAGGTGATACCTATAAAAAAGAGAAGGAAAAAATTCTGTGTGGTTACACAATGGACAAAATAGGAACTCAAGGTTGCAACACTGACACCTCCTAGATTCTGAAAACAAAATATGTAATTCCAGTGCTCATACCTGAGACATGTCATGGCTACTTCCATTTACTCACCATTTCTGAAGATTTGTAGCACTTGAACAAAATGACCATGACCATGTCCTTGAAAAAGAATGTTGCCATTTAACAGATTGTGAAACGGAGGACCAGTGATTTGTTGAAGGTTTCATGGTCCAGAATTTTGAGTAAGAACAGCACCTTCAAAATTTAAAACACTTTCCCATCTACTAGATTTTCCATAGATAAATGCATCTCAATAAATTTATGATTAAGAATATGAACTTATATTTCTACAGTGATAATAATATATTATCAGATCCCAAATGTTGATTTCACTGGAAAATGACTCAATCACTTATCTGTCCTTCTGCTGTCTATCTGCGTATCTCTGCAAATATATATCCTACATTTATTGTCATGGATGAGTAGCCAGCATTTCAGCTTAACACTCAGAGATAGGCTTGAGTGACTCTGGTAAGCCAGTGAGAACCAGTGGCAGATCCAGTATTAGACAGGTGTTCCCCACAGACATGTAGGAAACAAAGGTAAGGACAGGAAGTCAAAACAATGAATCTTTGAATAGCCAGTAATCATTAAAATTCAAAGGAGGATCACTATGGTTTTCAACAAAATAAATCATTAGAATAAGGAGCTTAAAAGGATTAATGTGATTCTCTATTGAAAGCCTGGTGAATAAGTAAAGCCCAGATTCTTCTAAAACACTGTGATCAGAAAATGAAAATTCAGGATGAAAAACTATGACTTTATCCACCCCCACCCCAAATCATCCCCCTAAAAGAAGTACTACAGTCTTATCAAACAGTAACTGAGCAAAACCCTATCAGTACTAATGCAGCAGCAGCCTTAGGTAGGAATCTGGATTTATCAGTTGAATATTGAATAACAACCTTGTTCCTATCTCTCTAAATATTAGACTACTTTATAAAAAATGACTATTCACTTCTAATAACTTTAGTCTTAATAAATCTGTCAAAAAAATTAAGATATGCCAGGTGATAGGGAAACTGGATCTAGAACTGTCTATTTTATTTTAATTACTTTACCACAGTATAAAGATTCTTGGTTAGGAACATAAGCACCCAAGAACAGGGTGGATAACATATGGAATTGATTAATAAGTATTTACTGAATGCCAATGCTGGCTATAGCTAATGTCATAAACTTCAGTAAGGTTATGGTGGCCTAGAGCAATGTTTTTCAAACTTAAATGTGCACATAGCACCACTGAGAATCTTATTGAAATGAAGGCACTGATTCAGTAGTTGGGGGTGGTAAAAGCTTGAGATTTTGTGTTTCTAACAAGTGTTGGCAATGTTGTTGGCCCATGGACCAACCATACTTTGAGTAGCAAGGACTTCCAGTATCCATGTGAAATCTGACTAGTACTCTATTTCAAAATACTGGAACAACAACAAAACCAATTACCATAATGGGTCAAATAAATCACCAGTCTTTCTTTATTAGCGCTGTGACTAATAAGGAATGACTAATAAGCATTTGCTGACATAACAGAAATAACCATCTAGAAATGCCTCCCGAATTATGGTCACCATTTCTCTTGCCTTACACTTTCCCATATTTTAACCATTAAGAAATGGGAAAAGTGAAACGACACCCACAAAATTAGAAAAGTATGATCCAGGGGAATATCAAAAGCAAAGGGAAAAGCTCACTCTTTCCGCTTTAGTGGACTTGGAGAATAAGAAGGAAATAAAGGCAGGAGGAGCAGGGACTTTTAACATGTGTCTTCCTTTCTTTGCTGAAGACTTAGAGAGGAGGCAACTGAGACAGGATGAGGGGAAAGCCAAAAGCACAAAATTGTCAGCTCCACTTCCTACTAAGAACTCTAGGGTGAGATTGCCCTACAGGATGTCCTTAAAATAAAGTGAAGTAGGAATGTTGTAGTCAGAGAAAGCAAGCACAAGCACTTTGGTAAGGACTACCTTTGCTACCATTCTGATTCCCCAAGGGAAGACTCCAAGATTCCTAAAAGTTCACCAGGTAAAATTCACAGAAGTGTTGCCATGGCAGCAAAAGCACAAAAACCCAAGGACAAACAGGTAGATCTCTGAAGCAAGACCTCAAGAGAGCTGGTAGGGCCAGTGAGGGTTAAGATGTAGCTTGGTCAGGAAAAGATTCCACTGGGGTCTAACCAAGCCAAGAGGTAACAAAAACTAGACCAGCCACAACCCTCTACCATACGTACCCTGATAAGACCCATTTCAACAAATCCAGTCAGACTGTACCCAAGCACAGTGTTAAGCTAGGGAAAACCCAAAGTACCCCCGAATCCCAAGATCATATAAACACCAATTTGCTCAGATATTATCTTGGAGAAAAGAATGGGGAAGAATAGGAAATCTGAAAAACTGAGCATTGACTCCAAGAAATTATTCCATAGAGACTTTATTATCTACAGATAATGTTCATTAACTAGGGAGGTAATCATGTGTTAAGAGCCTGAACTCTGAACTTTTTTGTTGTTATTGTTTTGGTAGTAGGGAATTGAACCCAGGGCTGCTTTACCACTGAGCTACATTACCAACCCCTTTTATTATTACTATTATTTGTTTTGAGACTGTGTCTTGCTAAGTTGCTTAAGGCCTCCCTAAGTTGCTGAAGCTGGCCTGGAATTTGAGATCCTCCTGCCACAGCCATCCAAGATGCTAGGATTATAGGCATACACCACTATGCCCAGGCTGAACTCCAATGTTAAAGCAAGTTTTTGTTTTATCTTGCCTTCCCAGGAATATATGAGTATAAGGTATATTATTAAAATTATCAATCAGCAAGAGAACATCAAAGAAGCTTGTATTCTTTTTGTATGTTTATAGTAGAGAAAGAAACTTTGCTCATGATCAAGTAATTCAAAGGCAAGGGACAATGAATGTATTATCTTTACACCTGCAGTGTCCAGCATAGCACCTTGATAATGATGAATTAATGTAGATGATGAAATAAAAAACTTTCAGTAGAGCAAGGATGATTTCAGAAGAGCAGTGAATGATGGAGATAATAGTATCTCATCCCCCAAATCTAATGCCAAAGCAATCAGGGCAACATGGATAGACTCTTCCACTCATTGTGTAGGTGAGATTTTGTGTTCAGCATATGGTAATGGCACATATGCTGACTTAAACAATTATATGTAGTGGATGCTCAATTAATTAGTTGTCTTCCATTCCTTTCACCTCTTCCTCTTTTCTACACTGAGAGTTAAAGGAGATTTATGAACAGATAATTACTAATGAATAAATTTCAAATAAATGAAAAATGTATGCAGGATAATAAAATTCTCTGAACCACGGAATTTTTTTCTACAGGCTCTTTACCATGCCTTTATATCTATTGAGCTGCTCCTTTCTATTTTTCTCCTTATCGAGGACCTGAGAACAAAAGACATTTCTTTCAGTTGAATGCACCAAGAGTTCTTCTCAGACAGCCTACACCTGATACCTGCAAGTAGTGAATGAGCCTAATACGGATACTCACCATTTCTCTAGTATAGTCTATTCTGTTTTTATGCTAGCTAAAAATACTTAGGCTTGATATTTAATCTGCTAGATACAGTAAATGCTTTGGAACCATATTTTGATTTATTAATGAGGAATCAACACCAATATTCCAAATAGTAAATGCTTACAAAGTTCTGATACAAGAAGACAAAAAATATCTTAAAAAATATATATTTGCTCCTGAAAATCTTGGCTATGTGTTAATTTGGAAAAGGCCTGAGATTTTTTTCCCCAAATTCAATGAAATCAAATATATAACTTTGTGACAAATCAGAAGTAAATTTCTTTGTTGATTTTTGTGAAAGCTTCTGAAATGGCCACAATTTTCTATGCACATTATTTCAGAAAACTGCTCAGGTAAGGAAGTAGATAACTTTTCTATGTTCATATTTCTGCAAAGGTAATATGTTTTTCAAGTGATTTTATAAAATACAATGCCTTCTAGAAAAGTGCTAGCTACTATACAAGTAAATAGAAAAGATCATAGATGAGTGATTTTTTTATTTGTATTTTTAAAAAATTTTTGTACAGGGAATTGAACACAAAGGCACTTAACTACTGAGCCTTTTTAAAAAAGATTTTATTTAGAGACAGGGTCTCACTAAGTTGCTTAGGACCTTGCTAAGTTGCTGAGGCTGGCTTTGAACTCATGATCCCCCTGCCTCAACCTCCTGGGCCACTGGGATTGCAAGCATGCACCATTGTTCCCAGTCAAATGAGTACACTTATCAAGGGTACTACATAACTGGTTAGCAACTCGATATCACACCAAAGAATACACCTATTTTATCAGCTGAATTCAGAACCAGATTCTGTTCTTGAATTTCTAGTGACAAATGCTCTAGTCCCTCTTTTTAGAAGGAAGAGAGGCAATTGATATTGTGGCAAGTAGTGGGGAGTCTTAGGGGATGTGAGTGTATAAACTACTCTTTTAGAATGACTTTCCTCATAAAATATACTTTGTAATTGTGTTTGGGTTTATTGCATCAACTCATACACTAACACGTGATCTCTGATTTTCAAAGGTCTAAAAGCATAGCTTTTAGGTATTCTGCAAATATGTTACATTCTTTACAAAAGCATTTACAGCAAATTCAAATATACTATATGAAAGTGTATATGAAAGCAAACACACCACCGAACTTGTATTCTTTCTGATACATTGCCTGAAGTTTACCATATACTTGATCTTAAATAGGCTTACAGTAAAAGAGAAAGGTTTTATTTGTTTGTTTAGTTTTTGTGGTACTGGTGATTGAACCCAGGGCCTCATGCATGCTAGGTAAGTGTTCTGCCACTGACCTACATCTCCAGCCAAAAGTTAGACATTCAGTTGAAGGTATAATATTCTCATTTTAGAAACTTTAAAAGCTCAATCATAGGAAGAAAAAAGTCTTCTAACTCAAAGTCAGTTTTTGTTAGAAAAATAAAGAATTATGAATTTTTTATGTTATAGTCTCAGAATCTAATAGAGACAGAGATAAGAGACAAAACTATAGAGCAATAGATGTGCAATATTTTATTTAGTGTTTATAAGTTTGGGTGTAACTACTATGAATGATTGCCAGAAGTATTTCCTAGCATATTGCGCACCATTCTACCATGCTACTTTAAGGTTAAAAAAGATTCTAGGACTTTTCATCAAAGAAACAAAATAGTAAAAATGTTATTTAATATCATTTTCTAAGATTGTATGGCAATATATTATTTGTGAGGCTGGCATAATTTAAGAAATAACTCTTCTTCTAAACCCTGGTGGGAGTTATGTTTGACTACCTAAGTATTTGAATACATAAATGCATTCAGCCTTTGGTATTTAAAGTGAGCATCATTAACTCAACATTTCAACTTAAACTTTGCTTAAACGATAAAGTTTCACCCAAGTGAAATCAATGGGAGGTGTGTGTGAATATATGAGGTTTCAGCTTGGCCCACTGAGGAATTTTGATTAAAACAGACAACCAAATTAAGAAATCATCAAAATAGAGCAATTATTGGTTGAAGAAAAGATAACACTAAAAAAATCCTCACAGTTTTTCCATCTCAGGCTGAATACCCACACACACACACACACACACACACGCATTTAAATATCCATCTTTTGTATGCTTAACGGTTCATTTCATACTAACCCATCTAAAAACATCAGACTGGTTCCTGAAATACCACCTTGCCTATACTGGGAGTTCTATTAAATGATCCAATTTTCCTAGCTTCTTTAGCATATCGATTCTTTCCCCAAATATTCACTAAGTATTCACTGTTCACATTATTTGAGCAGGGAAGTTTGCCTCTGGTTTTCAAAAAAGAAACTAATGGGAGTGGTAAAATCTTGCAAAAATGTAGTTTAAGTGTTTTCCTGAAGTAAAATACTAATAATAGATCAGAATTTCCCATCATCCTCTACTTCATGTGGGATGTAAGCAAGAAGGGAGATATATAACTGTGGCACCTAGCCCAATCATAATATCATTAAAGAATAAAATTTAGCTTTCCAGACATGGAATCTGATATGCACAGTTGCATGCAGAATCCCTTTCCACTCTAAACATATTAAAGTGTGGACACTAATTTACTATTTTGAATGAAAATTCATGAGCAACTTCCTCATGAGAAAAGCAGCCTGCCTTTGCCATTAATAAATAAAAAGGAATATGGAGTTCTTTCCAGCAGTAATTTTCTCAATTTTTATATATACCCATGTACATGTGAAAATGTTGAAGAAAAATAAAATCATGCCTACAAACTTGTTAATAACTGGCCCCACTTTTTCATAGACCATCTGTCCACAAACACCTATCATTGAAATAAAATGCATAAAGTACCAAAATAATCCATAAATTCTTACCAACAGGATTATTTATAAAATTAAAAATAGATTTCTGGGTATATTTTGAGAATTCTGTTAGGCTGTCAGGAACTCAAATCCTTTTCCAAATTTTCAGATAATACACTGGACTAAGTTCTAATCCAAGGAACTAGGAAACATTCTGAAAATTTTTAGAATTAATACTTGAGCAAAGAATTGAGGAACCTGCACTGCAGAAGACAAAGCAAGAATTAACTTTAAGAGGGGGGGGGGAGAGAGAGAAAGAGAGAGAGAGGGAGAGAGAGAGAGAGAGAGAGAGAGAGAGAGAGAGAGAGAGAGAGAGAGAGAGAGAAGCTGTCCTACATCATCTTCTATCTATATGTTAAGTGGACACAAGATCCAGACCTGCTACTGGCACACTGGTATAGGTTAGGCAACTCATCCTTTTAGAAAATAGGTCTTTCTGGGCTAAAGGAAACAAACAAAATCTCATCAGTATAAATGGGTCCAGTAGTACATTTAAACCCATTGGATCCATTTAAACCCATTGGATCCATCTATCTGGGCCCAATTTGTTTTCAAAGATTTAATAGGTGATAGAGAATATTTACTCTTTGTGTTACAGATGAAATAAACTGAAACTAACTCTCTGTTGCCCAATCTCTAATAAAAGCCTAGTAGCAGAAGTCACCTGAAGAGTTCTCAACAGAATGTTCTCTCCTCCACTGAGACTGACCCCACCCAGAGAGTGCTATGCTGAGACTGGAAGGCTTAGTTACTTACAGAACTGCTTTACGGAATTATGCTTAGACATCACTTCTGCAGCCCCACATCAAAAAACTACTTTGGGGATTTGGTTTCTCTTATAGAGATAGAGTATCACAGACACCCATCTTCTCCTTAAAGAATGAGAGAAATTCCTCCAGGTCTCAGTGGCATGAAATTTCTGTTTTACCTGATGTATGTTATTTTTAATTTTAGTACTCTATAAGAATTTGATGATGAATGAGATTTTATTATTTTCTTTTGGGTGTGAAAAGCTTAATGCCAATCATAGCCCTTCTTGAGGGCATGCATAAAATATGCTTTTCAAATTTTTCTTTAAAATTTTACTTTGGGGCTGGGTATGGAGCTCAGTGTTAGAGTGCTTTCCTCACATGCACAAGGCTCTGGGTTTGATCCCCAGCACCACACACACACAAATTTACTTTTGCCTAAATTACTTCAGTCAAACATTTATTCTGTTTTATTGTCAATATTTTTGTAAGTTGACTCAAATCCTTTGTGGAAGGAGATAGGGGAACAAATAGGGGAATAAATGTTAAAGAAAGGAGCTAAACTCTGCACACTAAATTGTGGCAGATTAGATGTATCCTAGGTGTCTTCTCATTGTCTCATTGTCATTCTTTCCCTCTTCAAAGGGACCCATCAACTCTCAGAATCAGTACAGAAACCCATCACTTTTATATACAGATTATATATATAGTTTATATATATAGTTATATATACACATATATTATATATACATTAAATATATGTTACACATATATTTGTAAAATAAACACACACACACACACACACACATACATATATTTGTTTTTGTTTTTGTTTTTAGGTGATACCACTGTTAACTGTGAGGTCACACTTCACCATAAAGCAGTCTCTGCCTCTCTGGTTTGCTCCTTGTTGGCTCCTGGCATTAGATCACTGAAGTGGAAGTCTATCTAGGTCTACAGTCAGTTTAATGAATTTGCCCATTAAAAGAGTATAGTATCATAACTCCAGATTAGTACATTTCTACTGGTCAGATTTTGTTTGTTTCTTTGAGTCTAGAAAAACCTGTTTTAATAATCACATAGTAGTCAGAATGTCAGTTATTTAGGAAGTAAGTAGTCCTGTACTTTATGTTCTTCTTTTCTTTTTTCTTTCCTTCCTTTCTTTCTTTCTTTTTTGAGACAGGGGTCTCAATATGTTCCAGTCTGGTCTTGAACTCTGGGGCACAAGTGACTCTTGAGCTTGCCTCAGTCTTCTAGGTAGCTGGGATTACAAGCACACACCACCACGTCTGCCTACCTTTTGCTCCTTTTGACTGTATGCTGCATTGTTATCTTGCTATTTAACAACACCAGAAATAGGAAAAAGGGCCTGAACTGAACACTGAACTTCTAGCTGTTCTTTAGATTGAGACAGGGCAAGAGTCAGGAAAAGGAAGTGGAAATGCAGGATGGAAATGTTTATTTAGGCTATGTGGTGACTTAGATATCTCAACACTGACACATGTAGGAGATAGTACTTCATTTATATGGCTGGTGTGTACCCCAAAGAAAACATTTTATGTAGCAATGTTCCAAAAATACCCATTGAGAGATATTTTAAATGTTCAGTTATGTGTGTTTGAGTGAGTGTGAGTGAGAGAGACGATGAGTGAGAATGAATGTTCATTCAGTTACCCAGAGATACTTGTGGCCTGTTGCTCAAATGAAAATCAGAACAATCACCCTGCAGCAGTGAAATCCACAGTGATTATATCCCTTCTCAGGTGGTTAAAGTCACTCGGCGTATCTTATAGCTCAATTAATTTAGAGAAACAAAGTTGGTCTTTAATCAAGCAATATTTTAAGTACTGATTTATTTATTTTCACTTGTCAATATCACTTCTCTTTGGGGATGTTTTATATACATTTGTATGTGTGTTTTCACACCAACCCAGAAGTACATCTTTCCCTAAAGGAAAATGAACTCATCTAACCTGCCAAACGTTAAGTCTTTTGTCTATTTAAAGTTCCTTTGATTCAGTCTATTGTACTAGGTAATAAGCTATATATACTGTTTGGGTTTGGGAATTTATGCTAAAACCTTGCATGGTAAGTGGTGACTTACTCCCATATTCTTAGATATAAGACAAACCTCAACTGCATCTCACCAACTCACCATCTACAGACATTGCCAACTTCCTCCACTGTCAGAGAAAGCCTTGCATATGGCTGACGAGACCAAGATATCTTATAGAATTTCACCAGATCTAAGAACCCCTTTGGGGATCCCTCCTGTTCCCAGGATGCTACTCTGCATGCCTCTACTTCAATAGCATCATTATTTGTAGAAATTTTTGACATACGACCTCTACATAGTTACTGTCTTATAGCTGAAATCCTCACCCTCCCTCTCCCTCTTTTAATGGCTAAAATCTAGGCATCTTTTAAGATAGCTTAGGTGTTCTCTCCTCCATGGCCCACTTCAGGCAGGCTGGATTACATAGTCCTCCTCAGTACCCCATAACACTCTATATCTTGAATTTTGTACATTGTTGTATAAGGCTGTGTTGTGTGTGTGTGTGTGTGTGTGTGTATGTGTGTGTGTGTGTGTGAGAGAGAGAGAGAGAGAGAGAGAGAGACAGAGACAGAGAGAGAGACAGAGACAGAGAGAGAGAGAGAGAGAGGGAAAGAGACACTACACTGAGTATATGAAGACTGTGGAGATTAAGTCTTATATATCTTTTTAATTCCTAGCATCTCTATTAATTCCCAAACTAAAACTCTCCAATGTTCCAAGCACTGTTTCTCAAACTTCAGCATCAGAATCACCTGGAAGTCTTGTTAAATAAGGAATGTTGGTTTCTACTCCCAGATTTTGTAATTCAGTATGTCTGGAGTGGAACCTAGAAAAAGGATTTCTAATAAATTCCTAGGAGATACTAATGCTTCTGGTACAGAGATCATACATTGAAAATTACTACAGCAGGTTCTCAACTGGTGGTGAGCATTACACATAATCATTATCATCTACTCACACCTACTAAATTAGAATTTTCAGTAGGGTGGAACAGGCACATTTTTCTTCCTCCCTTCCTTTCTCTTTCTCCCTCTTTCTCTGTACTCCTTCCAGTCTTTTTCTCTCTCTCCTTCTTCCCTCCCCTCTCCTTCCTTCCTGGCTTAAAACCTTCACAGGTGATCCTGGTTAAGAATCATAAGCTCAAAATTTAACTCCAGGATCTGGACTTTATCTTCTTCCAAAGCCTTATTTTTCACACCTCCTCCAACTTTCTACCCTGTTCTCTAATCCTATGAAACAGCAGGCAATTGAATGATTCCAGACCTTTGCTCCTTCTCTCTTGGCGCCACAGCAGTGTTAGTTATTAATTCATGCATACATTCATGAATCCAAGCACACTCTGAGCACCTAGCATGTGTCAGGCACAGCACAGATGCAGGGGAGAATGTAGAAGTGAACACGATGGATGCAGCTATGCCTTGAAGAGTCCATCTCATTTGTTCTAAGCTCCAGGAGCACCCGTTTCTCCTTCTGTTACTATGCAGGTAAATACTGACAATGTTACACTCTCTTGTAGATTGTAAATTCCATGAAGGCAGGAACTATGTCTGTCTTCGTAAGTGAACAATAAGTCTGTTTCAGATTAAATTGAAAAGCACTTCCTCTGATATAGTTCTTTTTCTAAGATCATTTCCAGAGCCTTCTCTCCCTGCTGTCTGGACTGACCTGCTCCCCCTCAACACAGTTGGAATTGAACTCTGCCTTAATGAGTCTGTGCCCTAACCCGCAGACTCAATACTTAAAATCTTTTATTCTATTTTGTTTACAGATTTTGCTCCTCCTACCAAACTGAACTTCTCAAAGGTTGGAACCCTTTCATTTTTTGCCTTATTAATCTTTGCACTTTCATATAGATCCTAGCATAAAAAGGGAACTTAAGAATGTTTGCCAAACTAATGCATGCATGGACTTCCTTCTGGGGGTTTTGTTTGTTTTGTTTGTTTCCTTTTTACTGGTGCATTATAATTACACATAACAGTGGGATTCATTGATACATATTCATACATGCACACAAGATAACAATAGAGTTTGATCAATTTCTTTCCTCAGTAAATTTGTTAGTTTGTTTGTTTGTTTGAGACAGGGTCTCACTGTGTTGCTCAGGATAGCCTTGAACTCCTAGGCTCAAGTCATCCTCCTGCCTCAGCCTCCTAAGTAGCTGGGACTAGATATGTGTGCCATGACAATGGCTCCAGATTGTCTTGACTTATACCTGCTTTGCAATGTTTTGTACAAAATTCCTTGTAATTTTCATAAAATCTTCTTAAAATGCTTTTGTTTCTCTATAGTAGGAAGATACCCTAATTCAAATTTCATCAGTTACAATATATACAACACAGGATTTAGAGTCAAAGGTTTGTCAAGGATGTAGTTGAAATCCTTAGAGAGAGGGCAAAGTGCAACTTTTTGGAATGGCTTCTGCATTCTTGACACAAAGTTCAATTGAGGTCTTAGCTCCATCTTAAGCCTTCTATCCTGGACAAGTGAGGCACCCAGCCATTTTGCCTTTTAGGACTCTAACTCATTAAACTGATAAGATATTACTCTTGGTCTTAGCCAAAAGGCTGAGAGGCAATAGGCATCTAACTCTGACATGGAACAAAAGACATGGTTTTTAATATATACTAAGTTTTGATGGAAAGTAAGAGGCTACTTAGTTAATTAAATAACACCTTTGAAATTCATTTATAAAATGAAATCAGACAACTTCTTGATAGGAAAAGGTGTCTGAAAAAGAGGTGGTTATGCTCTACAAAATACAAAGAATATCAATGTTCTTAACGAACTATGCTGAAAGCATCATGTCATGCACATAGTAGGCCCTCAATGAATATTTATCGGATGAAAGAAGCAAAACAATAAGTGCTTTCACCTAAACCTAAAAGCACAGACTTCTGTTACTGTTGAGAATCACCAAAGACTCACACATTCCAAATCCCTCCAGGAGCCATGGTTCCACTCCCTGACCCTGGAGCCAGTGCTAAGTGTCTCCACAGGTGAACATATTCTGCTACTAGAAGTCATGCAGCTTTACCTGTGTTCAGGGACATCATCCTGCCACACATATACATGACTGCTAACCATATAGTTCATAACTGGATATAAGCTGATATGTCGCCTTTTTCATCAAGCTGGAGAAGTTATAAATTCATTTCTACATGATATTATGATTATAAAAATTTTGTTGGAATTTAAGATCACTACTATATATAGCAGTTGAGTCTTCCTTAAAGTAGTCTTAGATATTTTTCAACTACATTATAGTACGTATAATCTTAGCATGCATGTAAGCACATATGAATTTTACTATCAACTTCATTTTCTTTGTAGTATATTGAATATCTGCATATGTAATGGAGACCCTGGAAAGCCCACACTATCCCACAATTACTTATTGGAAACAATGCTCATTCTATGTAACAAAAGGAAGGGTTAATGAAATTTATGTATCATTGGAGCAGATAATTTTACAAAGTTATATTCTTAAGGCTTCAGAATGAAGGATTTGACTGTGGGAGCAGTGAGTCTTAGGGGCAGGACCCACCAGATAACCTCACCCACATGCATCTCTCAAACAATGCTTTTCTGTATATAAACAGAAAATAGAAAGAAGTATATGGTTTTTGTCCTTATTATTAAGGATCTGGCTTTTTTCAGCGCACTCTTAAATTTCTGCACAATGCACAGCCTTCAGCACCCCAAGGAGCATAAACAAAGGATATCAGGCAAGTTCACCTACTCCCACTTCACAGAACAATGCTTGTTGTTAACTAAGCAATTCCCAGGGCAGATTTATGATTCGTGGAGCCCGGAGTAAGTACTCAGGTTGGGTCCTTGGAATCTGGGGTCAGAAGCACGTGGTACCGCTCAATCCCCAGGGCTTTTAAAAAACATGAAAATGTGACCCAAAGTTTATGCTTGCATGTACACCAGAGACTATTTAGGCATTTAGAGAAATTAAAGCACATAAAGACCTCAAAACAGTTTATTGTTCATGGTCCAAGATTTAACCTTTTCTTTCTTATTTGCTGCTATGGTTTTTCTCCAGTGAATAAATGTCTACTGAATAAATAAGAAGAAGCAATTATAAAAAATATATATATAAAACATCTTATAAAAATAGACTGATAAAAAATAGGTAGTTAAATATGAAAAAATTTTAAATCCATCTTCATTTCATAAACAAAATTATGACTGTGATTCTTTTTCAGTATTCTTAGACCCTGAGTTTTTGTAAGACAGAATTTGTAATCTGTATACTTAATTTAACTCAAATTTTGTATGAGAACTGTAGTTTCAGTCAGAAGAGAAGTACATACAAAGGCTTATTTTATTCTGCCTTTTCAGGGAACATTCTGGTTAGAGTTACATCCTATTATGGTTTGGATGTGATGTGTCCCCCTAAAATTCATGTGTGAGACAATGCATGAATATTCAGAGGTGAAATGATTGAGTTATTAGAGCCTTAACCCAGAGAATTAATCCCCTGATGGTGAATTAACTAAGTGGTAACTGAAGGTGGGTAGGGTGTGGCTAGAGGAGGTGGACATTGTGGGCATGCCTTTGGGGTATATATTTTGTAGCTGGAGTCTCTCTCTGTCTCTCTGTCTCTCTGTCTCTGCTCTCTGATCATCATGTGAGCTGCTTCCCTTCACCACACTCTTCTGCCATGATGTTCTGCCTCACCTCAAGTCCCAAGGAATGGAGTCAGCTGTCTATGGACTAAGAACTCTGAAACTGAAACTGTGAGCCCCCAAATAAACTTTTCCTTCTTAACATTGTTCTTGTCAGGTCTTGTGGTCACAGCAACAAAAAAAGCTGACTAAAACATACCCCATAGTTTTAAATCATGCTACAAATATTTAAAGTGACTTTTTTTTTTTTTTTTTTTTTTGGTACCAGGATGGTTAACCACTGAACCACATCCCCAGCCAGTGGGATGTTTGTCTGTCTGTCTGTTTGTTTGTTTGTTTGTATTGAGACAGGGTCTTGTTAAGTTGCTTAGGGCCTCACTAAATTTCTGAGGCTGGGTTTGAATGTAAGATCCTCCTGCCTCAGTCTCCCAAGCTGCTGGGACTAATGTAGCTTGAGAGTCTATTTCCTTTCTCTTGTTGTCTGGCTCAAGTATAAAAGAGAAATTGGGTACTGTTTCCATTTTTATGTGTATGATTTATCAAGCCACTAAAACTATGAGAAATTAAATTCCATCACTACTTTTTTACACTTTAATAATCACCTATTAAATATTAAATCTGAGCCAGAAAAGAGAATATAAGAATATGCATATAAAGTGTATAACAATGTTTTTATAACTTTAAAGAAACTTAGAAATGTTTAAATACATGGCTTAATGGTTGAAAAGCATGAGGAGCTAGTACTATATAATATAGCCATATATCTCAGGCTAAATGAATTTCTTGATGGGTCAATGAAGGTTTTGGGACCTTTCACATAGGATAGACAATTCAAGTGCTAGTGAGGGTAAGTGGTTATCCCATGGCCTCTAAATAATTATTATTATGTTTCTGAGGAAAATTATGTTCTACTAAGTTTCCAATTAAATTCTGGTGTTTAAAGTTTCTATAAGTAGACTTTAACATAAACCATGAAGCTTAAAAAGGGGGGAAATACAATGAAAAAAATTTATATAAATAAGAGAGACCGATACTATTGGCACAATGTATTCTCAAAACACTCATAAAGTCATCAGATTACTTTTGACAAAATAATAACAGTTAGGAAGTTTTGGGTTAAATGACAAAATCTGACAAAAATCCACAGCCTTCAATTCTGACATGAATGGAAAAGAACATAAATGCCTGGTCTACTGAGCTTTTCCTTGTCTGTTAGCTAGGGAAGAAATGCCTGCCCAACACCTACCAGCAGAAGGTCAATGAAAAAGTAGATTAGTGAGAATAAAACAACAATGAAAAAAAAACAGTTCCCTACCCATTGCTTCCCACTGAATGAACTTTTGACATATCAGCAAACTCTTCTTTTCTCTTGCTGCTGCTGGTATACTGTTCGCTGTATAGCTTGAGGGACATCTGCTCCACAGCATCTCTTTGTGCTTCCAGGTAGCATAGCTGAACCTCAGCCTGGAGAGAGAAACAAAGAGGAATGGCTGCTTTAATCCAGAAGGAATGCATTTCAAGTGAGGTGTAACAACTCAAAAAATTGGAATTGTTCACATCATTATATACTCCTTTTTGGGTTGGATTTAATGGGATCAATTGGACATATTACAGAATTATATATTAGATCTGAATCTTGTAAGTTCTTGCTTAAAATATGACCTGAATAAATGAACTCTCAGAAGACTCAGCAAATACCACAAAATACCCCTGATATCATAATACTGTATGATAAAACTTTACATAAAATTTGTGAAATTCTTTAATAATATTCTTGTTCACATTGTCACATGTGTGAATGGTTCTTTATTTTCTTCCCTAGAAATAGAGAGGATTTTCAAAAAATCCAGTATTAATTCTAGTACTTCTCCAACAGTGAAAATAGACTTCCTTTATTACATTTTTTTTCCTTTTGATTCTCTGTATTGTCTTAATAATTTTAAGTCAAAGGAATAGTAATTTTGCTTACATGCAGATTTGAATTGTTAAATCTTTCATAGTTACTTGGGTTCCCTGTAAAGAAGAGGTAGTAAGTTCACTATGCTGTTTTCTATCAAACCAATGCATTCAAAAGAATGCTGAATAATATTTGGCATGGAAATGTATTAAATAGACGCTTTATTTATTGCAGCTGTTATAATCCCTCTGGCTTTAGGGTTCCCTAGAATGCCAGATGAGACTGCGAATGAAGTCTCCTTGGGGCAAACTTGTCCCATAGTAAAGAGGAAGGGGCAATGCTGAGTTCACGTGCACTGTGGACCAAAAGGCGCTTATTTTTCTTTTAGTGTGATTCACTAAACCCAAGTACATCCACTAATACTTCTAATAAACCTTAATACTTCTCTTTTACAATTTTTATTAATAGTCTCCTAAGAAAAATATTTGTGGGTCAGCTGTTGAGTAGTCACCAAAATTCTATAAAATGTAAGAAAAGTCAAGTAAGACATGACCTCTTCTTAGTCTCCAGAGACAACCAAAACCTTTTACCTGGTCTCTAGTTTTACAGGATAGACTAAGGAGTAAAAGTGTTATAAAACATTGCCTGCTTTATTAAAAGACTGAATTAGGATTCTGTAAAGGAAATGGCTATCTTATGAAAAATAAGGTCTCAAACTGTTCTAGAACTTCTATGTTATTGTTTTTTGCATCCAGCTAATTATGAGTACTCTTCATTGCTGAGGAAGACTTAAAGAAGCAATGTTAAAATATTATAGTTACATAGCTAAAGTTTCAGAAAGTAGTTCAAAACTAATCTGTATATTGGTTCATGTGAACTTTTCTTGCTTAAACCAATTGGTTTGAATAAGAATAGACACAACTGGATTAAGAATTATGTCTTAACAATATAAACAAAGGATAATGTTACATGGAGTATAGTCAGTTGGGGATAGGAGGTGTTGCTGGTGAGAAGGACAAAGGAAATGCTAAATCCAGTGTTATTTTGCATCTTTATTAATGATGTGGAAGAGGAGTATGCAGAATGTTAATGGCATACATAGAAGAGTGCCAGCTAAGAGATTTGCAAACACCATGGGACCCGGAAGAATTATACCTACTGATCTAGGAATATATATATTTTTTAAAGATAAAACAATATAAAGAGTCAATAATTAGAAAAACAATATAATTTTTCAAAAAGCATGCAAAATTTTTATGTGACAAATAATAGAGATATTAAATAACAAATAGTTTTAAAACAGTATTCTTCCCATATGTTGTCCCCTCCCTTCCACTGCAAAGTTGTAGGCACAATGAGAAGGTCATCCTATACTAAGTACTCCACAGGAAACTCCATTACAATAATGCATCTGTGCCACGAGAGGCATGTTTGGTATGTAGATGTCTCTGTTAGTTTTTAACCATCTTAAGTAACATGCTAGACCATGGCTTATTCAGGGTAATGATCTCACATATGTGTGCCACAGGTCACTAAAAGGATCAAAAAGAGAGAAGCAATGCAGATTGATTGCCACTATGTAATTATAATCAGCAATCATTCCTTTGTGATCCTTGGTTATTTCTGTGAACAAAGTGAAACACCTTTCACATGTCGGGATATGTGAAACAGAGTTTAGAGAACAAAGCTGAGAACAACTCAAAAGATAGTTACTTAACAAAAATGACTGAAACATAATCTGAGACTTTATTGCAGAATATTTCACAGGCATTTGGCATAGAAACTTCAGTACACTAACAAGGAGATGAATTACATGGCCCAGGTCTTTCCTATCCATCTCTATTTCTATTCCTGCTCCCAGTGATTCATTCTTAAATGTGCTGATAAAAATAGAACCACAGTAGTTCCTTTTGCTAAGGTTGAATGACTTTTCCAGTCTAAAACTCTCTGCAGACTCTTTTAAATTTTTCTCATACCATATCTTAGTCTAAAGATGAATTTAGGAGAAATATTTTTAAAAATACAGTTATTAAAATACAACAACAGAGGGGTTAGTGTTAGGATTAGAGTTAGGGTTAGGGAGGGGGGCAAGAATGGAGGAAGGAAGAACTGTACAGAGGGAAAAGAGGGGTGGGAGGGGTGGGGGGAAGGGAAAAAATAACAGAATGAATCAAACAACATTACCCTATGTAAATTTATGATTACACAAATGGTATGCCTTTACGCCATGTATAAACAGAGAAACAACATGTATCCCATTTGTTTACAATAAAAAAAAAAACTTTATTTATGGACACTGAAAAAAAAATACAACAACAATTTCCCTATTAAAAGAATTTTATCATCATCTATGATAATGGTGGACACTTTTACACTATATTTTACATATGGAAACAATCTGATTAATATTAATGATAATAATATTTGTCAACTTAATCATTAAAGAAATAAAAAAGAGAACAAGACTCTGTGACAGATCTTCTCATTTCTAGGCTGCTGAGAGGTGCCTTCAATTGGAGTAAGAACCTAAGAAGAGCAGAATGGGTAGATGGAATGAATGAGCTAGATTTGAGTCTTTTAGTTTGAGGTACTTGGTGGGACAATCAGAGCAAGACGTTCAGCAAGTATGTAGAAATATTAGGATGAAAATACGAACCTAGTGGCAGCAGATGAAATTAGATAAAATGAGAATATCATGGACAGAGTGTAGGATGAGAAGAGAAAAGGACCAGATCTCACATCACCCCACTTTAGGCCTGCTTACCTACTGCCTGACCCAATACAATAGATTCTCAATTGTTCTACTTCTCTCCTTCTCCATCACCCCCAAACTCATTTTATGTATTGTTCACTGATTGACTTTTTTGTATCACAGCTAAGTTTATTGGTTGTGTCAGAGCTTGATTCTGGAACTCTTTATATCCTCATTCATTGCTTGAACTGCCATCCATACAGTAATGCCTTCTAATTTTGTCCTCTGAGCTTCATATTAAAATATCCAACCAATAATCTGCCAACACGATTTGGATTCCTTTAGTCCTTACTGTTCAAAACAGAACTCTTCATTCTCATCTTTACCACTCCCCAGAGCTTTCATACTTAGGCCTTTCCATTTAAATAAATGGTATCATCTATTGTTCAGATCAGAAACCTAAGAGTCATTCATGACTCTTCCTCTTCATTTCTCACAATAAATTATTCTCTAAGTTGTTGATTCATCTTCCAAAATGTCTCTCCAGTTTGTCTCTCTAATCTGCACTGCTGCCAGCCTAGTCCAAGCCTTTATCATCTCTCACCTGCAGTACAATTATCTTCTAACATGTATCTCCTCTCTTGATCACTCCTACCCCTCTGCTCTCCTCCCCAATTAATTTCCTAAAGGTTGGTGTGGGCAGTAAAGGCTTGATAGAAGTGGTATTTGAGCCAGAACTGAGATAATGGGTATGACTTTGTCAGGAGAAGAATCAGATAGTTTCCCTACCCCCAGACCTGGGGATTGAACCCCAGGGGCACCACTTAGCTACATTCCCAGCCCTTTTTATCTTTTATTTTAAGACAAGGACTCACTAAATTGCCAAGACTGCTCTCGAACTTGTAATCCTCCTGCCTCAGTCTCCTGAGTACCTGGGATTATAGGTGTAGACAGATAACTTTATAGGCAGAGTAACTCTTTTTTTTAAGGGTCCAAAGTCATGAAAGGATGTAACATGCTTAGAAAATGGAGAACGGAGCTTTGAGGCATTTGAATGAAGAAAATAAAGTAGAAAAGGACAGACTGGAGAAAATCAGGTTGAGGAATTCAGATACTGGGGAAATGCCACCAAAGATGTCATTGTTTCTGTGATAGCCTTAATCTTCCCCCATTCTCTTCTTCAGTCTTGACAAAATAGTCTTCTGATGGATTAGAACAAATATGCTTGCATAGCTCCTGCCACTTATGCTGTGAGAACACCACAGTGAGAAGGGATTATCAGTTCCTATGAGGCTGGAAGCCCAGCCTTCCAAACAGTGGGAATGCCTAAAAGATTCCAGTAACTAATACCTCTAGTAAACCTTTAACATATGTACTGAATAATGTCCCCCTTACCTCCAAATTCATATGTTGAAGCCCGCAGCCCCAACATAACCATATTTTTTTTTTCCAATATTGGATCTTGAGGTAATTAAAGCTAAATGAAGTCACTTGGGTAGGGCCCTAATCCAATAGTACTGGTGTCCCCATAAGAAGAGAAGTCATGTATGAGTCCAGATGATACTTTGAGAAGATGGCCATCTACAAGTTAAGGAAAGGGGCCTTACCAGAAAGAACACTTGCAGACACCATATCTTGGGCTTTCAACCTTCAGAACTGTGAGATACAAATTTATTTTATTTAACCATCTGGTCTGTTGTGTTTTTTTGTGGCAACCCAATAAAGTTAGAAATGCTGACTTTCATCTAAGGTTTAATACAATTGCTTCTTATCATTACTAGCATGTTTCCCCCCTTTATTTTGTATGCACCTAATGCCTAAATCACAAGAGATACCCCTCCTCAAATTAGACTACAAATTAACAATTTAATCAGGGCACAAGACACAGTGTTCTAAAATATTTTGTTTAAATTTGGCTTGGTATGTGGTGATCTAAATTCAATGCTCTTCTTTGGGACCTGAATAATTACTCAACTATAAACTTCCCTCTGAAGTTTCCCACTGACTAATAGCAAAAGAGCCCATTTTGGGGGCAAAAGAGTACATTTTGGGGGTAGAGAAATTTCAGTCAATTTAATAATCTTGAAGGATTATACACACAATCACTATTATAAACACATATAGTCATATGCCTTATGTTTGTCCTTTAAAAGCACTGATTTAGTTAAGAAACCTCAATGATTTCCTTATTGTGCATGTTCCAGCATCCTTTGTTGTGTTATTATGTATCCTGGAAATATTAAAATTAATTTTACTCTTCTTAATTCATATCATTGCAGAGCTTCCTGCTTACTACACTAAACTTTATAGGTTTCCACCAAATCATTCATCTACCAGCTACCTAGATCCAGGTCCTCTACTTTCCCTTCTGTTTCTGGGGAAGCTGTCCATTTGTCTATCTAAAGTCAATCACTCCATTTGCACCAGACCCCCTTCTATCTGCTCAAAAGTGATCAATCATGAAAATCATCTTTCTCTCCTGAATCAATTTTTTTTTTACTTTTTTTTTTATTTTTACGGACTGCATTTTGATTCATTGTACACAAATGGGGTACGACTTTTCCTTTCTATGGTTGTGCACGATGTAGATCCACACCATTCATGTAATCATCCATGTACATAGGGTAATGATGTCTGTCTCATTCTACCATCTTTCATACCCCCGCCCCCTCCCTGCTCTCATTTCCCTCTGTCCTGAATCAAATTTTTATCCCCTATTGTATTATTCATATTAGCACATTATCCATCCTACCCTCCCCCAAAACTATTACTTTCACCATAGTTAAAAAAAGGAAAAGTAATTCCTGAATAGCAATTGACACTCTCCCCATTTTCCTATTCTCCACTGTGGCAAACCCCTTGCATTATCTGTACTTGCTGATTCCAGTTTCTCTCTTCTCTTCAACATCCTCCCATCAGGTTTTCACTCATATTCCCCATGCACTGCTCTTTCCTCAGTCCTCTACCCATTACCACCTGCTCCAACAGGGCTTGTAGGCATATTCTTGAGGGCATTTGCTCTCATTTGCCTGACAGCGCAGTCTCTCACCTTCCTCAGGTCTGCTGAAATGTCATCTTGTTATCCAGGTCTTCCCTGACCTACTATTAAAACTGCAACTTACTCCCACCCCTAGCAATGCCCGTCTTCCTTTCTACAAATGTACCATAAGTAGCCAGATACATTGTTAATTTTATGTTGTCCATCCTGCTCCAGTGGATTGGAAGTTCCATGAGGGCAGACTATTCTGGTTACATGTTTACTTCTGTATCCCTAACACCCTTCATGACCCATGTATATGATAGATATTCTATACACATTGATTCAATAAATTTACTGAGTTTGAATATTTAAAATGGATTAAAACTTACAAAGAAATAAAATTTGAAGGTTGTAGCCTCAGCTTGATATTTTAAATTGTTAGCTTTGTTCTCCCTCAGAAAGGAGACTATTTTTTCTTTGGCAGAAAAGGAAATTATTGAAATATATAACTTGTTTACTATTCTCTAGAAAAAAAGAGAAAAGAGAAAAGAAAACCTTCTTCAATTCATAAGTCGTGTGGGCATTTGGTGGTCATATTGACAACACCATGTTTGTATTTGGAAGACTGTATATCAGCTTAGGACAATCATGGGTATTCTTTAATATGATGGGGGATAAACTCTACTTTTTCTGGCAATAATGTTATTATTTGGGGATATTTTTCTACTTTTACTACTAGGTCTTTAACCCTCAGTGCAGTATAGCAAAGTAAATACCTTTTTCTTTACTTCTTTAAACAAATATTTACTATGCCTCCCTTCTTTCCCCTCAGTAGTATTCCTCTTCTACAACTAACCCAGATTGCTTCCTTTTTCTGAAAACACCATCAGGTCTCAAGACCCCCACAGGACTTGCCAAGAACTTCTAGGGTTGATTAGAATCTGCACTTGGAAATCTTTACTCATGTCTTTGGCAGAGTTCTTCACGCTCATTCCAGGATTTAGATTTCTCACCTTTGCAGCATTTTTCCCTAAGATGCGTTTAATTTTTTGTATTTTTGCTTTTCTTGTCATTATTGACAGTTCATAATTTCCTAAAATAACTCACCTTTGGGACTGAATTCAGAGTGCATTTCCTTTGTTCAGAAACACGCTTTCTATGAAAATTAACTTGCATATCCATGATTAGCTATATTCTGGCTAAATACAAATAGCATTTGTCATCACGATGAATAAGAATCTCATGTCATGTCATTCTTCCAGCCTTAAATGCAAAACTGGGTAGAATGTCAAAACTTCTTTCTGCATAGTTAGAACAGGGAAACTTAGTAAGTAACATTTTTTTTTTTCTTTTTGGAGTAATTTGGTTAAGGGCCTTCATTTATTCATTCAACAAATGCGTCTTAAGTGTCTTATGTGTAAGACACTGTACAAGATACAAATGTGGGTCAGACACAGTATCTACCCCCAGCGATAATATAATCTATAATCAAAGAGAAATTAATGGTATGTAAAATGAGCTCAAATATTCATTCAAAAATAAGACTAATATTAAAAAATTTTTTGCCAAAAAATAATTAATAAACTTAAGTATTCTTTTTATTATTGGCTAAGAGAATTAGAAAAGTATTAAAAATATATTTCCCTTGTTAAAAATTAAATATATATATATATACACACATATATATATTTAACAAGGATTCTCTAAACTTTTTTTAATATTGTTAATCATCAAAGACTACCGCATATACTAATCTTTATACATCAGTAGACAAAAATATGATCATATTGGTAACTTCAGAAAACCTAGCTTTAGGTTCTCAAGATTTATTATAGCTTTCATGTCTATATGTGAAAATAACTGATTTAAGTCAAAATATTATATTTATATCTATAAAAGATTTTAATTTTTATTGACTTGTTTGCAAACCATTAAAAACTTTCACTATAATATTTAGGAAATTAAATTTCAAAACTACATCCTTAATGATATTTATTAAATGGTAAGCATTTAAACAAAGTGGAGAAATTAACAGAAGTACTATTTTAATTATCCCTTATGTATTTGTGTATAAAGAAAAATGTTCTCTCTCTCTATTTTAATGACAGATGTTTACTAAAAATACAACAACAAAAATACCTCCATCTGACAAACATAAAAAATAAACATATCACACAATTGCATTTGTGAATTGTGGAGGGTTTCATCCATCACTCCCTCTATTTTGATAATGCAAATAGTTAAACTCATTAAAAATTCAGCATTTTATGTCATGAGCTAGGGTGGAAAGGAAGTGTGATTACACTGTGTGGACTGGAGGGGATGATTAGAATTTTCAATGTCTCTCCATTACCGTTTCCTTGGCAAATCTCTGCACAATGACACAGGCATCAGATCTGTATGTATATTCTACAGCACTGTTCTTATTCCCATCTTCTAAATTTCACTAAGGAAAAAATCCTTATTTACTTTCTGGCAGAAACTAAAAATTAAAAATGTATATTTTGAAGATACAATCATAGTTTCTTTTGCCCTGCAGGACTGGCATTTCCTTCCCAAGTACAATTATGCTGGCAAATGCTACTATTAACTCTATAACTATGACATGCACTCCAGTTTCTTTGAAATTCTATAAAATAGTTACCCTTAGATGGTGAAGGAAAAAAGGAATGAAGCAGGAACAACAAGAATTATTTTACATACTAATAATAACAATTTAGTTATCAAAACAGAACTGAACAAGTGTGCCTTTATACTGTTCTTTTAAAAATTTAGCCTCCTAGGGTTCTAATAATCAGGGCCTATGGTTCAGGAATGCATGGTAGCACTCAGGCTCAGTGCCTATATCCTCATTTCAAAGAGAATCATTCAAACCGACATCCACCCTGTCAAGAATCTCCACTTTGAGCTGCTAATGTAGAATAAAAATCAATATAAATTTTGATCATTTGATGAATATTTACTTCTTTCTTTAGTGTTTGGGGATTTAGAATTGAAAAGTGCTGAATCAAGTCATTTTATTTTTTTGTGTTTGTGCCAACACCAATTTACTACCCTCCAGAAAGTTCCTGAACAAGATGTCTCAGGTGGCACGCATGTTGGTTTTTCCTGTCAATCATAACAGTATGTCACTAGGGAACCATAATCATTTCCCTTTCATATTCTTAGTGTTCCAAAGAGGAATATTTTGATTACTTCCCTGGAAAAGGTAAACTTTCTCATTTAGACACACTATTGTAAGGTTAGATGTCTGTTGTTTTTGGCATTCAGTTGTGCCTAACTTGATTCTATTAAAAGTCAAACACTTCATTTTAGGCTCTAAGGGTCATGCACAATAAATAGAATTTACAAATGGTTTCTCTATAAGGAAAATTCAGTATCACTCCCAAGACAAAGAGCTTTTATAGAAGCTGCCATCTTTCTCTATGCATCTTCTAAAAGGTAACAATATCAACTGACTGCTCTAATCAGTAGAAAGGCTTCACAATAAAAGACTTTACATTTTTATTATACATGAAAAGAAAATACACTGCAAATGGCATTAAGAAAGCTTCACAATTAAAATGTGATTCCTGTGTGAGGCTAGTTACTTAAGTAGAACAGCATGCCACCATTTTTACTATGGTACTTTGAGATGTACATATGTGTATGTGTGTGTATAACAAAAAGCTTAAAAGCTTACTATTCTTACAGAATGTTTCCATCGCGATTTTTAAAATAATGGTGTATCCCAATCTGACAAAGACTAAATTAACTGCAAGCACCAAATAGGTAAACTATTTTCATTTTTTGAAAAAATCTCATAATATATAGAGGCAGAAGACTCGATACTAAGAAAGCATTTTTGTTGGTTTCCTATAAATTAAATAAAAATGGCAGCAGCTGCCTTTCCCAAGGATGATATAGCCCTGGACAATCACTAGATATTATGTAGACAGATGTTTTAAATAAAATAAAGTATTTAGATTGCTAGATACCTTGCTCGATATGAAGGCAATTATAGGATGTCTTTGTTAAATTACATTTTTCATTTTTGTGAGGAGAAAAAAGAACTGTCCTGGAAACAGTACCAACAGGAAATGATCCTATATCTAAAACAGCTGGAGACTGTAACTAATATAAATTTACTTGAAAATAAAAATGCTGTGTGCCTCTGGAGACATGCAGTAACATGCCATAAAAACAGATGAGACTATAGAAGTATTTAAAAGGGAGAAAATGTATTTTATCTAGATATTAATCTGAGATGTGATCCACTGATAAATGAGAAATATTTGATGAAGAAGAAAAGAAAGAAAATCAGAAGTCATTTTAAAAACTATAACAAATATTTTATTTAAAGTTATATTTGTAGGAATTTTTTAATTCTTAGAAAAAATAGCTTTGGTTTTTATATATTGGTTATCAATCAATTTACTAAAGTCATAATAATAATGCAAAGGCAGATACTGTATTTGATTGGGAATTCTAATGGAAACAGAGAAGGTTTACTATGAGTAAATTAAGGACCCTAAATGTTGGCAAAAATATTACAGTAATTCTCAAAGCTATATATAATAGCCTTAAACACAAAGACTCCCCACTACCCTCGTCCAACCCTGGATTCTGACTCTTGTTAGCTGTTGAACTAGAAAGACATCTGATACAGTAATTCACAATACATAATCATAGACATTAACATCATAACATAGATTACTTCCAATTGCACAACTTTCAAGATTTTTCACTTAAAAACTGAGATGTATTAATCTACATGATAATTTTAAGAAAAGTTGTGGGCAGAAATCTACTTGTACAGTTGTGGTGGGGAGAACCTGGATAAGCACACCCAAGTTTAGGGTGTCCACTTTTCTCATCTAAGCCTAAGGCTCTTCTTGGTTCAGCCCTTCAGGGGTCTGGGCCTCCAACAGGAGGACACTATGTGAAACTGGAATTTTTCAGGGGGTCTCCATATATATACATATGTCAGCTGGAGAGGAGTATTCAAGGAGGGTGGGGGGAAGAGAAAGAGGATAAAGGCAGAGTAGAAAACCAAGGGAAGAAAGCAGGCACGATGAATGTGATGACCAGTTACCACAATACTGCCCACAAAACCCAAAATGTAATGTTCTTAAACCAGATCTTGACTTAAAGTTCTTTTGTAAGTTGATGTTGCAATAATATCCTCAAAGATAAAACTCCAAAGCTTAAACTAAGACTACAACCAAATTCAATACTTCTTTCTACTTTCTACAAGTTGTCAAATATTTTTTTCTTTTATCAGTTCCTTTTAGTTATGCATGAAAGTAGAATCCATTTTGACATAATTACACAAGCATGGAATATGTTTTATTCTAATTCTGATTACAGTATTCTCTTTCCCCTTTCCTTTTTCCACCTTCTGTGTTTTACTCAGCTTTTTCCATGTTGTGACTTAAAGACCTAACCAGAACAACTACAGAAGAGGAAAAGTTTATTTGGGGGCTCATAATTTCAGAGGTCTCAATCCATAGATAGCCAACTTCATTCCTCAGGGCTCAAGGTGAGGCTGAACATCATGGAAAAGAGTGTGCCAGAGGAAAGCGGCTCATATGATGATCAGAAAGCAGAGGGAGAGCTCTCCACTTGCCATCTATAAATACATACTCCAAAGCCATGCTCCCAATGCTCCACCTCCTCCAGCCACATCCCACCGGCCTTCAGTTATCACTCATTTAATCCTATCAGGTGATTCATTCACTAATTTTGTTAAGGTTCTCATAACCCAGATCACTTCTCCTCTGAACCCTCTTGCATTGTTTCACAAATGAGCTTTTGGGGATACTTCACATCCAAGTCATAACATTCTGTTCTCTTCCCTCTACTGATCTTTCTTCCATTTACCCATAGGTTTTTTTTTTTTTTAATTCATTTCTTGTGGATGTACATGACAGTGAAGATTCACTGTGCTGTATTCATATATGTACATAGGAAAGTTAGGTCAGATTCATTCCACTGTCTTTCCTTTTCCTATCCCCTCGCCCTTCTCTTCATTCCCCTTTGACTAATCCAATGAACTTCTATCCCTCCCCCGCCACCATGTGGATTAGCTTTCACATACCAGAGAAAACATTCGACCTTTGGTTTTGGAGGATTGACTTATTTCACTTAGCATAATAGTCTCCAGATCTATCCATTTACCAACAAATGTCATAAAGTCATTCATCTTTATGAGTAGTATACCATTGTATATATATGCCACATTTGCTTTACGCATTCACCTGTTGAAGGGCACCTAGGTTGGCTCTATAGCTTAGCTATTGTGAATTGCACTGCTGTAAACATTGAAGTGACTGTATCACTGTAATATGCTGATTTTTAAATCCTTTGACTATATGCCCAAGGAGTACGATAACTGGTCAAATAGTGGTTCCTTTCTTAGTTTTTTTGAGGAATTTCCATACTGCTTTCCAGAATAATGCACCAGTTTGCAGTTCTAACAACAATGTATGAGTGTACCCTTTTCCCCAACATCCTCGCCAACATTTGTTGCTTGTATTCTTGATAATTGTCATTCTGACTGGAGTTAGATGAAATTTCAGTGTAGCTTTAATTTGCATTTCTCTAATTGCTAGAGATGTTAAACATTTTTTCATATATTTGTTGACCATTCATATTTCTTCTTTTGAGAAATATCTGTTTAGTTCCATAAATACAGTCATCTCATATTAGACAAAGGTGATAAAAACTTACATTGGAGAAACGATACCTTCTTCAACAAATGGTGCGGGGAAAACATGAAATCGTATGTAGCACAATGAAATTTAACCCCTACCTCTCACCCTGCACAAAACTCAACTTGAAGTAAGTTAAAGACCTAGGAATTAGACCAAAAACCCTGCATCTCCTAGAAAAAAAATGTAGGTCCAACATTCCAACATGTTGGCTCAGGAACAGACTTCCTTAACAAGACACCTTAAATACAAGAAATAAAATCAAAAGTCAATAAATGGGATGGCATCAAACCAAAAAACTTCTTTACAGCAAAGGAAACAATCAAGAGCATGAAGAAAGAGCCTATATGCACGAAACTAAACTCAAAATGGATTAAGGATCTCGGAATCAGACCAGAGACCTTGCATCTTATAGAAGAAAAAGTAGGTCCAGAGCTTCAACATGTCGGCTTAGGACCAGACTTCCTCAACAGGACTCCCATAGCACAAGAAATAAAAGCAAGAATTAATAACTGGGATAGATTCAAACTAAAAAGCTTTCTCTCAGCAAAGGAAACTATCAGCAATGCAAAGAAAGAGCCTACAGAGTGGGAGAAAATCTTTGCCAATCATACTTCAGATAGAGCGCTAATCTCCAGAATCTATAAAGAACTCAAAAAACTCTACACCAACAATGTAAATAATCCAACTGACAAATGGGCTAAGGAAATGAATAGACACTTCACAGAAGAAGATATACAAGCAATCAACAAACATATGGAAAAATGTTCAACATCTCTAGTAATAAGAGAAATGCAAATCAAAACCACCCTAAGATTCCATCTCACCCCAGTTAGAATGGCAATTATCAAGAATACAAGCAACAACAGGTGTTGGCAAGGATGTGGGGAGAAAGGTACACTCTTACATTGCTGGTGGGGCTGCAAATTGGTGCAGCCACTCTGGAAAGCAGTGTGGAGATTCCTTAGAAAACCTGGAATGGAACCACCATTTGACCCAGCTATCCCACTCCTTGGCCTATACCCAAAGGACTTAAAATCAGCATATTACAGAGATACAGCCACATCAATGTTCATAGCTGCTCAGTTCACAATAGCCAGATTGTGGAACCAACCTAGATGTCCTTCAATTGATGAATGGATAAAGAAAATGTGGTATATATATACAATGGAATATTACTCAGCCATAAAGAACGATAAAATTATGGCATTTGCAGGCAAATGGATGAAACTGGAGAATATCATGCTAAGTGAGATAAGCCAATCTCAAAAAACCAAAGGAAGAATGATATCGCTAATAAGTGGATGATGACACATAATGGGGGGCGGGAAGGGTTAGTGTTGGGGTTGGAGTTGGGTTTAGGGAGGGGGGCAGGAATGGAGGAAGGAAGGACTGTATAGATGGAGGGGAAAGGTGGGAGGGGAGGGGGAAGGGAAAAAATGGCAGAATGAATCAAACAACATTACCCTATGTAAATTTATGATTACACAAATGGTATGCCTTTACGCCATGTACAGACAGAGAAACAACATGTATCCCATTTGTTTACAATAAAAAAAAAAAAAAAGAAAGAGCCTACAGAATAGGAGAAAATCTTTGTCACCTGCCCCTCAGATAGGGCATTCATTTTTAGGATATACAAAGAACTCAAAAGCTTAACACCCCCAAAATCCAAACATCCCAGTCAATAAATGAGCAAAGGAACTGAACAGACACTTCTCAAAAGAAGAAATATGAATGGTCATCAAATATTAATAGGAACTAATGGGGTTATTTTTCTGGTAGGCTTGTAATGAGGCATGCACACACATACACACACACACACACACACACACACACACACACACAAAACAAAACAAAAAAACGGTGATTTCCATGCAGTGTATCATCTTTATAACTACACAGATTGATCATCACTGCTGCTTACTGTTTGTAAAGCTTGATGTGTTGCCTTATTTTTTTTCTTGAACTTTCTTACTAGCTCCATGCTATCCCATCTGGAGACTAAGAAAAAAATAAAATTTTTCCTCCCTTTTGTTGGCTTAGTTCCTAGCTTTCAGACATACTGATATACTAAGTAAGAAACAGGTTAAATGAAATTTTATGTACTCCATATTTGGCATCTCTCTCTACATTAGGGTCATACTGAAAAGATAAACTATTATCATCTCCTAAGCCAAAAGATTAGTTGTGAAAGGGTTCCTAAATATTGCTCCATCCAAAGAAGCCAAATTTCAATAATAATTGCTGTATGATTTTTTTGCCCTTATGTAGTAAGACAATGCAATGATAGGTATTAGATGTCATGCTCAAAGTCTATTTTAAGTGAAAGATTGGACCTCAATCTCAACAAGTGTGTTACCCACATATTGCTCCTTGGCACTGATCTCCAGGGAACTGCCTTGTCCATCACTTCAGCCTCCTCCTGAGCTGCTCTCACCCTTGCCCACACACTGGTTATACTCAGCTTCTTTCAATTTCAGTTCCTCAAATGAAACTAACTCCTTCCTACCTGGTACATGCTATTTCCTTCTCTCTTTTTAACATGGCTAACACCTTCATATCTTTTTTTTTTTTTTTCGTTGTAAATGGATACAATACCTTTATTTTGTTTATTTTTATGCGGTGCTGAGGATCAAACCCAGCACCTCACACATGCCAGGCAAGCGCTCTACCACTGAGTCACAACCCCAGCCCTTCATGTCTTTTAAGTCTCAGTTTAAATGCTACTTCCTTTCATGATTATCTTATCTAAGGTAGGTATTTTCTATTATTTTCTCTTTCTGATCTTTATTTTCTTCTTAATATTTATTACAACTTAAAATTACATTTATTTGAATAAGTAGTTTTTGTTTTATTTTATTTGTGTACTTGCTTCTTTTAAATCCATATTTCAATGAAATGAAGCTTCTACAAGAACAGGGACCACATCTTTTTTGTTCATAATTGTATCCCCAATGCCTAGAAAATGGTGTGTTGAATGAATCAACGAACTATCTTGATAGTTCTAGGTTAGAAGAGGTAATAACCTTGAAAAAAGCAGAGATCCATGCTGGGCATGTAGCACATACCTGTAATCCCAGTGGCTCAGGAGGCTGAGGTAGGAGGATGCCAAGTTCAAAGTCAGCCTCAGCAACTTGGTGAGGCCCTAAGCAACTTAATGAGATCCTATGTCAAAATAAAAAATAATTTAAAAAAAGGACTGGAGATGTGGCTCAGGGGCTAAGTGCCTCTGGCTTCAATCCTGGTACAAAGAAGAAAAAGAAGAAGAAGGAGGAGAAGAAGGAGGAGGAGGAGGAGGAGGAGGAGGAGGGGAATGGGAAGGGGAAGAGGAAGAGGAAGAGGAAGAGGAGGAAGAGGAAGAGGAAGAGAAGGAAGAGGAAGAGGAAGAGGAGGAAGAAGAACAACAACAACAAAGAGGGGAGGGGGAGGGGGAGGGGGGGAAGGAAAGAGAAAGCAGATATCCTTGTCCAATACTGAAAACACCTTGACTTGCCAATCTGAGAAATAAACTATGCATGATAGCATCCAAAAGAAAGGGTTGCTTTGACCAAAATCTCCTGAGATTCCTTCATTCTAAGGAATGAGTTGGGATTACCTAAAATTTGCAAATTAGAATCCTAGGGTCTATTAATCCTCTATGTAACACATTTTAATTTAAAGTGATGATGTTTAATTTTAGTGGGTCTCTCTGAAACTTTAACTGTGGATATAAAAGAGCCAGCTGAACTAAGATATGGAGAAAATATATCACATTCCAGAGCATAGTAGGAAATAGAGTTCTCAAAGTCATAATAGAGAAAAATGGTTAAACAACACAAAACAGGGCAGAAAAGCTCAAATCACAAAGGAACCAAGGGAAAATGAAAATGCTTATTAAGTGGTCAAATTTCGTAAGGTGTTTCTTAGAGACTCCAAAACATACCTAATTCAGCTATCAATTATCAAAGGGGATAGGATGCAGCAATTTATCTCTTGAAGTGCCAGTAATTTTTCTTGGAATTTCACTTTCCATTTGGGATGTGAGTCTGAGATATTTCATATCTCTAAACAGAATTTGTTCTGCATGACTGTTAAAATACAAACATCGATTACAATGCAATTATACTTTCAAGTATTATCGGGGCTGCTTTTTGTTACCCAGAATTTCTTTAAACCCAATGATTTTCAAGTTCTAGTTTCTGATTTTAAAGTTTATGCCCTCCATTACCTTCAAAATGGAACAGCTATTTCTTGCAATTCCTTATTTTTTTCATTGGTGGGAGAGGAAGGTGCTGGGAATTGAACCTTGGGGCACTTTACCACTGAGCTACACCCCAGTCCTTTTTATTTTTAGACAGAGTCTCGCTACATTTCTGAGACTTGTCTTAAACTTGTGATCCTTCTGTCTTAGCATCCCAAGTAGCTGGGATTACAGTCATGCACCACCATACCCTGTTATTTCTTATAACTCTCAATGTGACAGATCTTATTAGCTTGTCCCACCTTACACATATGTTAAATTGATGTTAAATTAGAAACTAGACAACTAAAGTTCTAGTAAGTGTATAAAAAACAAGAGTAAGGAGCATCAAAATGACCATGAGAGCATGAGAAGTCTCTTTTCAGTGTGACCCCTAGGCTTTGATTTTTAGCAGCATTTTTATTGTTTAGGTCATTTTGCTCCTCGACTATAGCTTACAAAATTAAAATTTACCATGTAAGAGACCCATGGAGGTATAACTTTACCAAGATTTGGAGAAAGAACCAAGAAGAAAGGTGTTTTATGCTTGGTAGACAGATATCTGGTAAGTATGGAATTTCTCATAGTTATGGGCAGTTGAATTAACCCTTATTTAAACTCTTTTTGTGACTTGCTGTAACACAAATAATAGGAGTGGCTAGTACCTTTGTAGTTGAGCCATTATACCCACCCACTACTGGCCAGCTTTTTCAGCATCCAACCTACCAGCTGTATGACCAAAATTCTCCTTACAATGGCCCACATGAGGAAGGGCCTTTATATGAGGCTTCTCATGGCACATTTTCAGTCACAACATTGTTCTGATTTTAAAATAAAATAACAACAATCAAGAACAAAAGGCTTTTAGTGGTTACTATTTTCTTCAGAATAAAATTGAATATCATACCATATTATTTAAATGGATTTCATGATTGGATCCCAGTTCACTCCCATGTATTCTCCATGACTTCCTTTTCTGACAAATGGTAAAATCCACCTATACTCACGTTAGCCTGCACTGTGTCCTCCTGTGTACACAGTTTTTCCATCTCTGCTTTTCAAACTTTACTCCATTTCTGTAACTCCACATTCCACATACTCCTTTAGGACCAAGAATTTCCCCCTCTCACCTGAATTTCCTGGACATATGAGCTGTCTCTATAGTATAAAGCATATCTCGTTCTACTATTACATTTTCAACTTTCCCGAGTGGGATATGAACCAGATTTATTTTGATGTCACCCACATGTTTCTGACACCTAGTAGACACATAATAAGTAGGAGCTAAATGAATGAATGAATGAGGCAAAGAGAGAAGCTGGTACAACTTGTTTTTATTTAAGAAGAGTTGAAGATACCATTTTAAAAAGTCTTTTAAAAATTTGGGGCAGAAAAAGTCCAAAATGAGCCTGGGATATCTTCTAACAACAAACAAGCAGATTATCTATCAAAAGGACACAGGTGCTAACATGAAGAGACTCTTTGTGTTTTTTGCAAATGTGTAAAATATACGCATCAAAATAAATGATTGTAACTAATTATTGCATAGTGAATAAAGATCAATTAGTCTATAATTACACTCTAAAGAGAGAAAAGAAAGAAAATATTTAATTTGATTTAAAGTAAAGCAAAACATTCCATTTGCTTATTTGCTTTTTTTTTTTGGCACTGAGGATTAAATTCAGGGGCAATCTGAGCTATATCCCCAGCCCTATATATTTTTTATTTTGAGACGGGGTCTTGTTAAGTTCCTGAGGCTGGCCTTGAACTTGG
Source organism: Sciurus carolinensis (assembly GCF_902686445.1). Taxonomy (NCBI): domain Eukaryota; kingdom Metazoa; phylum Chordata; class Mammalia; order Rodentia; family Sciuridae; genus Sciurus; species Sciurus carolinensis. Next base: position 134,395,351 of record NC_062214.1, on the reverse strand, counting down.
AATCCTTCTGCCTCAACCTCCGAGTCACAGAGATTATAGGTGTATGCCACCATACCTGGCTTCATTTGCTTTTTTAAAAAGGAACTGCAGCTCATCTGAAGTTGATATGAGAAAGTTTTATAGGTTTAAAAATAATGCCAGCTAATAAAGTACAAAAAGTGATAGAATTAGGAAATCACCATTTTGTAACTCCCAAAGAAATAAAGATTATAGCAAGAATGATCAATGGATTCTAAAATCTTAGGGTAAATCTTTAACAGGGAACTAAATATTCACATGATGTCCAAACGCTGCCCCACAGGTTATCTGTTAATTACAAAGGAAATCTCATCTGTATAAAGAAGGTATTGGACTGTCACCACTTTAGCATCACAAACAAGTCTGACACGAGGGGATGCCATTTGAAGTGCATGTGTCAAAAATATTTAACCTGAATCCTAGCAAGCCTCCACACCAAATTTCTAGTTCATAGGAAATAGGAAATAGAGGCAAAAATTATGAGATACCATGAGGATATAGACAAATCTAGAACATGAAACATCCTGTACAATGATTCACTTGGCTTCTTCAAATTACTATTTTAAAGACTGTTGAAACCTCAGTTTGAGTGAGGTTCTGACACAGAAAAAAAGTATCAGATTAAAAAGACAGCAATGAGAAGTCCTTTTGTACTGACGTTAAATGCACTGCTGTCTTCAATCTGCTACTTCACAGATTTAGAACCAGCCCTAAGAGAGAACTGCATTCTCCAAAAAATGATAAACATCATACTACTGCTAGTCATATTTCCACACTTATAATGAACCTCTCTGCCATTTCACAGAACATTTAAAGAGAACTATAAACTTTTATATTTTACATAATTATTTATATTTTATAGTTCCATCACAAATAATCTATTATACTATGCAATAAGTATCGATTTGTGTTCTAAAACAGTATGCAAATTAACAGATTAATTGGATGTAAGTTCACTATCACCTAGAGCAGCTCATTATTGGGTATCTAGATACATGCTTAAATTTTGAGAGAAACATTTTGCTTGATCAGGAATCACTTGCTAATAAAGTACTGATACTTTTGATAAGAAATTATACTTTTTTGGCTTATGACTTCATGTATATTATCTTATTTAATAATCATAGCAACTAGTAGATCAGATATTATTATCTCCATTGAATAGAGGCAGAAGCCAGAGATCACATAAATTAGTTTTTCCAAAGTCATATAGCTAATGAAAAGAACAGCCAGGGGTTTCTGGCTCCAAGTCCAGGGCTAAGACTACTAACCATCCCAGGTATCTTCTGTAGCCAACAGTCATGAAACTGGTTTCCAATTCCCAGTCAATCCCTGACTGAGGCTGCCAGCACAAAGACAATTAAAACAGCTGACAGCTGTGATATGACATCAAGTCTACAGTATATGGTCCGCAATTCAGTTACTTTTTGCAAGGCTCAATACACAATATCCTATGAATCTTGGAATCATTTGAATCTCCTTGCCTCTGTTGCCTTCAGAAATGACACTGATTCTGCACCTTTGGTGTCTGTGCACCACCACGTGTGCTCCTTGTCTATCTACCCTGATTACCTTGCCCTGTTACAGATCACACCACTGTCCTTCTTTCCCTTCATATATCCAGAGAGTGGAAAGTAATGAAACCTAACTGTGGGGATATTTTTCTGGTCATTTCTTAGTGCTGACTCCCAACCAGGCACATGATTTATTCTCATTATCATGATTTAGAGATTCACAAAGGGTTTATGGTAACTTTAGAAATTTAGGGCTGAGGTTGCAGCACATGCTAAGCTTTCTCTCATTTTGCTTTCCTGCTATTCCTTTCTGGAAATGCTATGCCCATCCCCCTCTGCCCTCCTTTCTGCTCATTTGCCAACACTTTTCAAAACTGCCTTTCCAGGGCTTTCATGCATGTGCCATTCTGACTGAATAAGTTCTTCTTCACCCATTTCCTCTCTAATCTCTGGCTCCTTACTCTCTTTTTCCCCTCCCCTTCTTCTGTAGTTGGATTCCACCTGGCCCTCTGATCAAAGCAACCTGCTTTTTCTAAACAGGACATCTGGACCCTAGTTGGTTGGAAACTGGGAAGGTGAGACTCTGCCTAATGGTAAACTCTTCTCTTTGTTTTCCTTTTATTTGTTTCTTTGAGCCTGGAGCCCAAAGAAAGGACAAATACTAAGACAAAAAAAAAGTGGGGGTTGAAGGGATTTGTCTGGTAATCTGTGAGATAATCTGCCTTAGTCATGTAATGGGTAGCAGTGTATTTTGTCTCCCCAAATTCTACATATTGGTTCCTTAAGGAATTCTGACTTCATGGTTCCTTTATTTTGTAGAAAATTAAAGTTCCCAAAATAAAATTTCATTCTATAGTGAGCCTTAAAAGACAGAGAAGTTATGAAAAATTAAGTGATCCTTGTGAGCAATGAGACATTGACAGTCAAGGACAAACTGCTGTAGTGAGGAAAAAGAGGAAGAGGAGGAGGAGGAGGAGGAGGAGGAGCTGGAGCAGGAAGAGGAGGAGGGGAAAAGGAGGGGGAGGAGGAGGAGGGGAGGAGGAGGGAGAAAAACAGCAATACAGAGCCAGATAGCCAAAAAGTCTTTTTTATATTTCATCCAGTTTCCAGAAAGCCACAGGTAGTAAATTCAGAAAGAGGAATGGTGAACTGAGTTGTTAAAATCCACCTCCCTTAGCCCAGTTTAATTAGTTTTCCATATTCTCTATGAATTTGTAACTTTTCTATATGCCCTCAAAATCCCATGTTTTTATATATTATTCATAATTTGGTGTTGAAATAAATATCTTCCCAAGGTAGATTACAGGTCCATATATACTTCACAGACTCCTTTAGAAAGTTTGCTCTTACTTAGAACTTGGGGGAAAGCAAATTAATGCTCTATAAGCTATTTGTCAGGTTCTAAAGTCTCTTCTTTTCAGAATTCCCTCAAATCCCTGAACTAGAGCTTATTGCTCTGGTCAACTCCTTTCTCCCATCAACCAAAACATCAAAATTTCTTTCCAGGATTTTCAGTAATTGCCTCACAATTAGGCACAGCCCAGAATACCCATTAGGTTGTCACTTTCTACCAGATGTTTTCCAGCTGTTCTCAATGTCTTTCTGCTAATGCTCTGCCATCTGCCACCTTAATGGTGGTACAATGGGGAATGGATGCTTTGGTGACTTTGCTCTTTGAGTTGTAAAGACTTGGCCCGTTGCCTCATCCTAGGAAAGTCTGATATGCACATTTGTCACATTTCTCCAACTAGTTATTGCATTTATTCCACCAGCTAACTAACCAGTATCAAGCCCGTTGTACCATGAAATATATAGGCTCTCACTATCACATCTAAACCTGCATTGCTCTTCATTAATTAGTGCATTTATATTTCATTTCTGGTTATCACATGTTCTGCCATAGGACAACAGTTTATATATACATACACATTTTTTTTTTAACCAGCTTGGCAACAGCATATCAGGACAGTAAGTAGTTATGTACCTTTTGTATAAACTTGCCAGTTATGTTTTACATATGAAGATTTTATGCTTATTTTATATTTTCTAGGGCTGAATGATGGAGATAAATCTTGGCCCTCTGAGATCAACAGTCAGTTATCAAAGTCTGCTAAAGCATAACAGTTACTGATGCTTATTCCTAGGGACCAATATTCAACTTGTAATCTATTTGTATATACTTATTGAGAAGATTATTGCCCCCTTCAATTATTCAGAGTAATGGAAATTATTTTTCTGAAACCAAGATTACACTAGATGTCAAAAAGGTTAGTACCATTAGCTCATAATCCCTTCCAAAGATCCAATGGGAGTGGTTATTATTGGGACTTGAGCAAAGGCAAGAGTAAATTCAGGAGAACTGATATGCATATTAATTGCCATGTACCTGTCTTCGATCATCTGTTTAACTATATAAATGTGTGTGTGTGTGTGTGTGTGTGTGTGTGTGTGTGTGTGTGGTGCTGAGGATCAAACCCCAGGTCCTCATGCATGCTAGGCAAGCTCTCTATCACTAAACTATATTCCAGCCCATTTATACTTTTAATTTGGGTCCTCATCACATGACAACCCCATGTGTTATTTCCAAAATAACATAAGCTTCTGTGGCCCGTAAGTGAGTATCTTATTTAAAGTATTTATTTAAAGTATTTGTGCTTATGGTTACAGGCCAGATTTCCAAATTTGCTTGTAGGTCAGATTATAAATATGGTCCTCAAAGAGAACGTTAACATCATTCCTACCAAAATAGGCACATGTTCTCTGGTCTCAAAACATTGACTTATCTTGAATAAAACATTCTTCCCTTTCAGGTCATATTTAACTGAAATTAACAAAAATATCAATCATATTGACAAGGTAATAAATATCAAAAAGCAGCTTCATGCTTTACTTAAAGCAGTCGTATATGTAGCATCCATGCAATAGTCATTTAAACATTCACTCTTTCTGCTCCAGTCAGTAAATGTATTTAGTTGTTTCACAAATATTTAAAGAATGTTTTCAATTTATAAAACCTGTTAGTATCTTATTGAATATGCTGCTCCTTTTAAGGAATGAAGACAAGGTGCTTTCAGTTAGCAAGGAACATAAATTCTAACAACTAACTATAATACAAAGCAGGATGGTATAATAGAAGTAAGAATGATATACTGAGGCATTAGTAATTAGTTACTGAAAAATGCTTCATGGAAGAGATAATGTTTTCACTGGATTTTGATGGACGAACAGAATTTTGACCAGTAGACAAGAAATATATTTAAGTTAAAAAATAAGTCTTTAAAAGTGAACCTACCAAACTCCACCACACTTCATATAATCGCTGCTATTTTGCACCCCTAAGAGTGTTATTTAAGTTTTCAATGCAGTTAATTGAAACCCTACTAGATGCAAATCAAAAGTTTCAGCCTTAATTGAGATATTTTGAAAATTGAACCCATTGCTTCAGGCAGGTGCTACATGAGATTCCATTAATATAGGTAATTAACATTAGCCTCTGCTTTAATTAACATGCACACTTTAATTAGCAAAGCATTAACCAACATTAAAAAATCTGATCTTCATGCATCACAAAAAACTGCAAAGTTATGACTACTATGTTATTTTTCTCCAAGGTTGTAAATCACAAAACAGCAATCACTTTTGAAGTACACTCCAAATTTAAAATATTAAACAGGAAGATATATACAATATGAATAAAAACTCTATCAACATGAAAAATAACTCTATAGAAAATATAGAGCCAATGACTTTCACATTTAAGCATGAATTACATTATAATCTTTCAATGATCATTTGGAAGCCTGACTTTACTTGAAATATCCTCACAGACTGTCACTTTCCTAGTGTATATATATATAAATTTAATATATATATATTAACAAATGACTATGCTAGAGTAACATTATTGATGTGGTCATTTATCTTCTAACCTCTTCTCGTAGATTTGTAAGCTGATTTATTGTTTTAAGTTGTTACTAACATTGGAACTATTTGTTTCCAGTGACTTCAAAGGGGTTTGGGCTTCTCTCTTGGTCCAACTGCTGGCCACTTCACCACAGCTACCACAGGGTCAGCATGAGTCAGCATCTTTACCCTTCACTTTCTGTTCTTCTTTTAAGCTGACAAATTGGAAAATGGAATGCTTCCTGGATTTTCAAAGCCATCCTCCAGGCTGTTACAGTGAATTTCTTGGCTCTTTTCCCCATGGCAAATCAGAGCCTGGGCTCCCAAGAGACCGTGCAGGAACCGGGTGTTCTTCCTGGATTGGCACTGAGGACTGTGCCCTGGAAACAGGTGCAAGGGCACCTCTCAATTTTGTTTAAATGCACTCAAGGAGACTTTATCAAATTCTTCTCCTACTCTGTAGATTGTATTATGACAAAATATGTTGGATTGTCATAGATCAGTATTACCCATGTTCTGCTCATTAAATTCACTTGGGCTTTCACTCAAGAAAGGTACAAGCAGAATAGACAGAGAGAAGTATTTTTAAGAAGCACAGAATCCTGATTTATAAACGTGCATCAAACCCTCACAAACATCCCTCATTTTAAAGTTTCTGGGACCTTCATTAGAGAAGTTCATTCAACAGCGTCGAACTCTGAGTCACTTGCTTAACTGCTTATAAATATTTTTAATTAATTTATTTATTTTTTATTTTTACAGACTGCATTTTGATTCATTGTACACAAATGGGGTACAACTTTTCGTTTCTATGGTTGTGGATGATGTGGAGTTGTAAGTTGGTACAGCCACTCTGGAAAGCAGTATGGAGATTCCTCAGAAAACTTGGAATGAACACACCTTTTGACCCAGTTATCCCATCCTCGGCTTATAAATATTTAAAACAATTGCCAATGAGTGAGAATTCATTTCTCTACTACATTGATATCTTTTTTCCTCATTCTAGAGAAATATTCTTTCAGAAAGCAGTCCTCAGATCATGAGCTTCAGAGTAGGCTGGTTTTATGAAATGCAGATACCCAGGCCTGGTTAGGATTGAATAATCTTAGTTTCTGAGGGTGGGTCTGTTTTACTCAGCAATTCCAGGTGATGATTATTCAGAAGAAATCTGTAGAACAACTGAGAGAGTGAAGCTACAGTCTCCTATTTACCATGTCATAGGAAATGCTTATAAAAATGAGGAAACATTCTGTACCTAATCTTACAACTCCCTTATAGCTTAACATAAGAGAAGAAAATATGTCTTGTTGGCAGAAAGCATTTAGTCAACTTTGGTAATGAACAAAATTTGATAGATAATAAAAAATCACATAAAATACAAAGATTTATATTTACTTTTAATATACTTTTATTGTCTTCTCTGTTGTAAAGATTTCTTCATAAATGCATTTTAAGCATGGTTTTCAAACGCATTTCTTAAAAAGTTCTGTTGGCAATCTGCTTTTAACACTCTTACTTTGCCAATAGGTGGCTAGATCTTTATCGAGTTTCATGTCAACTAACTCCTTATGATATTCACTGAAATATCTGAAAGAGAGGTGTTTATCTTGAGAGGAAACAGATTTATCTTAAGAGAGCAAGATTTAACATACAGTGACATTCTTTAGATTTCTGATTATATTCCACGTGACATGATCACCATAAATCTGGTACAATACAGTGAAATTCACCTACCTAAACAAAAAAATGTTAGGTTGGCCAAAATGACTTTCCCCAATCTGACCCCAATTTCCTTTTAAATCTTATCTTTCATTACTTTTCACACAGCCTCCTTCCCAAGCAATTTGTCTATTCATCACCATCTCCCAAATAATATCTTTTTTTTTTTTTTTTTTTTTTCCGGTGCTGGGGATCGATTTGTGTTTGCAAGGCAAGCACTCTACCAACTGAGCTATCTCCCCAGCCCTCTCCCAAATAATAGCACTTCCTACCCAAGTCCTTTTTTAAAAAAAAAATTATTTATTTTTATTGGTATATCATGATTATACATAATAGTGGAATTCATTATGCCATGTTCATGCATACACATAAATTTGTACTGCATGAAATGCCACCTCTAATCTTCTTTCTTCAGTGAAACCAAAAAGTCCTTTAAGGACCAAAGCAAACAACTCTTTCATCTTCCCTAACTCTTCTGTTTCTATTCATCCCCTATGAACCACTGACCACCTTGCTTTGGTAGAGATCTGTTTGCTAAGTGTGTAAGTCATAACTTCCTAACTAAATCTTGAGTTCTTAGAATCAAGGCATCTCCCACAGTGTTTAGGACCCTGCCTCAAACATCAGAGTTACTTGAAAACTCGATGTCAGTATTTTAAAAGATATACATAGGTATTTTAATAATAAACTGTTCAAATATACCATAGGATTTAGGCCTTAGTATGGTTTATATTCTTCCCCTACAATCTAGTGGAGAAATTAGATACAATTTCATGTAGATCTCAGGAGTCACCAAGGTAGAAGGAGAATAATAGAATGTTAATGACTAGGTATGTAGGGCCTTTGCATCTTAACTCAAAATCCATTTTTCTGATGACATAAAAATCTCCACCACAGTCATCTGTTTCTTAAATCTGCTGCATATTCAATCTTTCCCTGATACTTAATATTTCTATTTCAGTAATTTTACCCATTTTATTTCCATTTGATGATTTTTCTGAATTTGATTCTCAGTTGAGATTTCCTCATCAAAATATTTTATCAACCCAAAATTATATGCTAAACAAGATTAAAGTTGCAAATACTACAGATTATTTTGTGAATTTATATAAATCCTTATAACATGATTCTTTGTATCCTTTATATGTTGTATAAAAATAGTTCTTCATACTATTTCTAATTGTGTATAAGGTATCTTTATAAAAGACTATTGGTGTGGCATAGCTTATTCTAATTAATCCACAAACTTATGCATTTTGTTTTTATTTAATTGGTTTGTTTCATTTGTGATTGAGTTCTCAATACACTTCCTCACAGAGAATAAAATTCTCATTTTAGTCAATGCCATTTCATTCTTTGATAGAACATCCCCTAGGGTATCCCTTAGGGTATGAGAAATAAGCTGTGGGTTTGTGTCAGAAAAACAGACCTAGAATGTCAGTGGTGCAGTCTTCAGAGTCCAACTTATGTGAAACTAGAGTTTGTAATGGCTTCGCAAAACTCCCCCAGCCAGTTATAAATGACATACCAATATTAAATTGAGCATGACATTTTTTGAAAGAGGAAATTATACAGCAGATATATAGCTGCTAAAAATTATGGGAATTTTATAGGGCAAAGTCTCATTTTTAATAAAGATCTGAAATAATGACTTTAAGTTTGAGCAATTAGTAAGAGTTTAAGGTACAATGGTTTCAAATTAGACTTGTGCACATGGCAGAAGAACCCAAATGGCCCAAGACGTGAGTCTTCTGATTTGCTACCATGAGTCTACACAGGTTTTTTTATAGGCAGAAGCCTGGAAATTACTATTCATTCAACTTAAATGAATATGAAATGATAGAATTCAATTATTCTGTTTTTCTGTTTTACATATCAATTCATGAGCATAAATTAAAATGAGGTAATATTTTGTTTGCTTTAGTTTTGTTATCACAAAAACCAGAGAAAGCAAATGAACAAATTCAAACTTATTACTTAATAACTATCAATTTTATTATGCTCTTCAAGGTAAGTATTACTATTCCCATTTTATAGAAAAGGATATTGATCCATAAATTTTCCTTATTGGTTAAAAGGGAAAGAAGGAAAAAAAATGACCAAATATGGTATCTAAACTTGTAATGGTAGGATACTTAAATTGAGGCCTAACACACATCAATTAGTACAGCAATCTCCCCTGCTGTAAATATTATGACATGCAAAGTTGAGTGGGAGTAAATCAATGTTGAATTTAAAAGCTTTAGAGACATGTATTCAGAAAGAGGAAGTGGAGAAAAATATTAAGTGAGGACAAAAACAGAAGAGCTAAGAGGATAGCAGTAGAGTTTTTGCTTGAATAGAGAACAGTCTTCTTGACTGGAAATAAAAAATAATTTGGTGCGTGACTGGCAGTATCTTTAAAGGAAATCCAAAGCACCTTTGATTTGATCCAACAGGTATGGTTATAATGCCTGGAATTTCCTTTTAAGAAATTGAGCTTTTATAAAGATCAGAAAGGCATATAAATGCTTCAAAATAATACAGTTCCCTGATTCTGGGTTTCTTAAAGAAGGAAGGAAAATCAGGCAAGAGGTTGGTGGAGTAATATAGACATAAACAGATAGAGGCCTAGTCTCCTATAACAGCTAGGGAAATAGAAAAACATGATCCCAAGAGACCGTGGCAAAGAAGACTCAGCAGGACTTGAAGGTTGATGGTTTCCATTTTGGAAACAAAAGAGAGAACATGAAAATAACTTTTAGCCTCTATGGCTGAGGAGGCTGGTGCATACTGGCAGGTAATAAGAAAAACAGAAAAGGAAAACGAGATAAAGGTTCGTTATTATGGAAAGGTATTATGTCAAGAGCATGTAAAACTGGTAATATTCAGCCAGGCATGGTGACATACACCTGTAATCCCACCTCCTTAGGAGGCTGAGGTAGTAGAATCACAAGTTTGAGGCCAGGCTGGGCAACCTAGCGAGAACCTCTTTCAAAATAAAAAGGACTGGAAATGAAGCTCAGTGGTAGAGTACCTCTGGATTCAATCCCTAGTACCGGGAAAATAAACAAATCAAACAAATAAACAAACAAAAAACTGGACCTCTGTAGGCAACTGCAGATAGAACCAGTCTGTGCAAAGTGAACAGAGATTAAACTGAAGATAAAGATCTGGACATCATTGCTGATGATGGTGGTTAAAACTACCTCCAAATAAGACTTCTAATGGAATAGACACATATGAAGAACAGATAATCTAGAATTCCTCATCAAAGGATATCAAGAAAAGAAGCAGTCAATAAATAATAAATTTAAGAAGTGAATGGTCCAAAAGAATATTACAGTGATTTGTTAATAATCTCTATAGGAAGTTAAATCTTCCACAATACACATTAGAAAAATGACCCCTGCTATGGTTTCAATGGTCGTGTCTCTTCCCAAATTCATGTGGGAACTTAATCCCCAATGCAACAATATGAAGAGGAATGACCTTTGGGAGGTTATTATGTCATGAGCTCAGCCTGAGGTTGAAGGAAATCACTCTTGCTCTTCCATCCCTTCTGCCAGGTGAGGACACCACATTCATCTCTCCAGAGGATGCAGCAACAAGTGCTATCTTGAAAGAGGAGGTTGAACCCTCACTACACACAAAACCTGCTGGTGCTTTGAACTTGGACTTCTCAGTTTCTAGAACTGTAAGAAATAAATGTCTGTTCTATATAAATGACCCAGTCTCAGGTACTTTGTTACAACCCTACCTACTATAGTCTATCTGAAACAATTAGACATTTCACAGCTATCATGATGACAAAGAGCCATTTAAAAATTTTTAGAAGTGAAGAAATCATTAAACCCAGGATCTTTGACTGCGTGACACATATAGTAAGTGTGGGCACCTTGTTTAAAGATTAGAAAGTGGCTAGGAATGTGGAGGAGTAAGCAAAGCAGACACTGTATGGTTTGCAGGTATGGGCTACTGGATACTGAAGGAACCAGTAAAATGCATATTTAGGAGCAAAGAGGGACTACTGAACAAATCCCTATGACTGGTCAGTATGAAGAGCACCAAATAAATTATACAAATACTGAGACCCTTTATGTCCCCATAAGGGCATCCTTTAGTAGTTTTTCTAACCTAGTCAAAAGTGGAATAGTTAGGTATCATGGATAATTTTTTCCTTTGTATGTCTCACCTTATGGCATGAAACAAGAAACTTTCATAATCCTCTTAGGTTGAGTCACAGGATTATATTCATAAAAATATAAAACAGAGGAAAGAGTTCTTAGAACTATTTACCCTAAACCAACCTTCCAAATAATTTTCTTATTTTCTCAAAGTATTAGAAATCTATGCATAGTGTAGGTGAATGTAAAACACCAATATTAATGCTATTTTTATTATGATTTCACCTTTATGGGGAACCCTGGTCTATTGAAACAAGTTTGAGCTGATAATTGATTTATTTTTCTTTTTTAAGGAGATCTGAGCTTTTGCAAATTAATTGTGTTTAGCATTTAGAAGCTAAGGTAAGTCAAACTACAAACTACTGTAAGGTATATTTAGTTTCTTGCACAGTACACAGCTAAGGTGACTTAGGATAAAGAACCACAGAGCAAACTAGATATACTTATTTGCATTGCATACTACTTTAACATTAGGGAGCTTCGTTTTAAAAAGGAAGAACAAGACCCTTAAACAGGTTACTTTTTTTTTTTTTGTCTCTGAAATTTATAGCTATGAGACAAACTCAATTCTACAAAATTAAAATAAAATTCTAAACCCTAGATAATGATTTCAACATCTATGCTGGAGAAAGAAAAAGTAAGAGCCTTTCTCAGGCTCTATTTTTAAAAGTGCTCTATATAAAATATGAGCTGTGTGTTCTGCTTAGACAAACCCAGTGTCGCTATCAAAGATAAGGAATGTGATAACATGTTCTTTGTGCCTTCTCTTCATTTGTTAAACCAACTTAAAACCACTTACCAACTAATATGCAAACCCAGCTTAGTGACCAACCAGCTATTATTTTTTATATGATTTTTTGAAATAAAGCTCACTTCAAACAAGGGACTATGTAAAATTACCCATAAATTATTAAAAGTAATTTGCTTACTATTGCATATTTCTTCCATTTTTGCATCCTAAAACATATATTTTATTGATTCATATTATAAAAATAAGTAATTCATGACATCTATAGTAAGAAAAAAGCACATCTCTTTAAATTTATGAGATAAACACAAAAATAAAAATAAAAATAAAATTACATTGAAATCTATTGTAACCTTTCAGTTCATGCCTTAGAAACATAAAGAAATTTCCAGAAATTTAATGAAAACTTTGCAGCACAATTAAATGTAAAATAAGTTTTAACATGCATTTCTCCTGCCAATTGGCATACATAATAGAAAAATGGGAGAGAATAGGTTAAACAGTCTAAAAGGATTTTAACCTTAAATTTGACAGAAGTTAAATGGCTGTGACATTGGGTTCTTCTGCTTTATTCCAGCTAGTAATCCACCCTCAAAGTTCCTGTCAGGTAAATGACCTTGTATTTCATTAACTGATAATTAAATGGATTTATTCCACTAACGGTTTTAATTAAAATGCTAGAAATATTGATTACCCCTCTCATCCTTATTCCCCCAGATGAAAAAAAGGTTTTAGGAATGTTTATTTAGAGAAGACAGAGAATTAAATTAGATTGAATCTCTATGAGACCCGAAGACTGGTTCTTTCATTTCTGCTGCTCAAGCAGAAAAGGTTTCAATTTTTTGATGTTTGATTAATTATTTTGAAATCCATTTATGCTTACCTTGGTGTTTAATTAAAAATGTCATTTTTAGCATAATTAAATTGGCTATCTGTGGAAGACTAACTTCAAACTTATATTTTAAAAATTCGATGGCTTTTTTTTGGTAAAAGAAACTTTTTAGTTATTTGCTTTTTCAGTAGAGGTGCTGCCTCATGAATGAAAAACTAAGGAGAGCAGGAGCTTAATTGGATTTCCTACATTTGAATATTAGGCCACATATGCTTATGACTAGTCTAAGTTTATTTGGCTGTACTCTTTAATCCATTAGTAATTCATTCATTCTAACAAACACAGAGTATGCTCTTCCAAATGTGTTGGATTTCATAGTGTTTACACTGACAAAATGTACCTAATAAAAACTGTCTCCAGCATGCCTGGATGCCTTTCTACAGCACTGATTCAAGAAGTTAAGATACAGTTTCTACTGTCAGTCCTGTCAAAGCACATCCAGGCAACTGGAAACCATTTTCACTAAACATCAGACCAGATAATGACATAGTGGGAAGTGTAATAAACAGAAAAGGAAGACCCAATCCTTCTTGCTCAAGGTGCTCTACCAAAGGAATGCCTTCATATAGGCTCACCAAAAAGACAATTCTAAAAGTGATCACCATTATTACTTACAAAATAGTGCTAAAATACTAATTTCCACATAAGCAAAAAGTAAGTCATGTGAAATCCACAATCGGAGAGGTAACTAATGGCAATCAAATTTCACAAGAATAAATATTTTGATGTAATTTTAAAACCGAAACCAGTTCAAATCAACATTTTTTCTGAAATGTCTCTTTGGGAAATAATTCTTTCTAAATTCTCCTTTAGCTAAGTTTGGGCTTTAATGCATAGTTCTGACCTGCTAAAGTCACAGAGATAAAAACACATGTGATTCTCATGCTTATGTCTACTGAGGCCTTAAGAACTAATAATGGTCATTTGCATTATTTTAAATGGAAAGATAATAAAGGGAGAAATACTGATCCAAAGACTCTAGATAAATTCTTACTTTGGTGCAATTCCAGATCTCATAATTTGTCTTCTTTATAGCTTAATGGCATATCTTTTTAAGGTACACCTACAAACTATCTCTTGTGATACAGAAAGGCAGTATAATCACTCTGGTAATATAATATTTTGAATTCTTCAGTGAAATTCATAAAGGATTCTGAAAATGTTCGTGCTCTGAATAGCAAGGCATATTTCATAGAGTTAGGCTGACTGGAAGCATGGTAGCCCAGTGCTCCATAAATATGAAGCCCTGAGTTTCAAGTGCTCAAGTTATATGGTGTCAAACTTCTACTGGCTAGATTTTAGCAGTCTAACATCAATATTGTGGCTTTTTTTTTTTTCAAAGACTGTTATAAATCATTGGTGCAATTTCATTCTGTCTTACTATCAGAAGAAAATCTTGTCCAAAGCTTTTGCCAGAGAGCTGGATTCAGAAACTGAGAATGCCATTTAAATTCTGCTCAATCTTCCTATTACAAGATAAGGAAAAAGAGCTAAACATTTTTGTTTGCAAAAACGGGACTATAAAATATGAAAGAAAGAAGATTCCATCATTCTTATCAGTAAAAGGAAACATATATGGTCATATACCTCAGTTTTCTCATCTACCAAATGGGAACAATACCTAAGGAGGGGATTGTTCTATTCTGAAAGCACTGGCATCTGCAGATGTGAAGACCAATGAACACCATTTGCAAAATAATTGTATCAGAAGTTTGAATTTGCATAGAAGAATAAAGACTCACAGATAAGGGATGTTGGCTTGAAATATATTATACCTGAAAAATGTCACATTTCATTTTCATAATAATAGAAGCAGGGTTTATCATAATGCCTACCATTTCTGGTATTTAAACAACAACATTTGTCAAGATTACTGATAGTTCTATCACATACGCTTATTTTCTTGACTATTGTTTTGAGAGATAACGACATGGTATTTCCTCAGATACATATGGAAATATTTTCAAGACACCAATAGAGTTTTAGTGTCTTTCCTATGAACTTTAAGAAACTAGCCAAGATGAATAACTTCAATTTTAACACTGATATATGACATATTTTAACCTGTCTACATACAAGAGTAGTGCTGTTAACAATTGCAACTTTCTTCAAGTATGCTATGAATCACTGTATTCCTTTTCCCCTTTTTCATGCACCATTGCCACTATCTTACCTTCAGCGATTTTGCTAGATTTCAATGAAGATGGAACTAGAGGGCACACATTAGAATTTTATATCAGTTCAAGAAGGGGAGAAAAGAAAGACATATGAAGCCAGAATGACATTCATTGAAGGTTCCCCAGGGAAGATAACACATGTTTTTGTCTCTCACCTGCTAGGCATGCTAAATCAGTGCAATGATAAGCTAATTTATGAAATATATTTCATAAAAACCCAGACACCTTTACTGTTGCTAGTTCAGCCATTAAAATTTTCTAAAATAATAGCAACCTAATTTTTAAAATGTAGAAGACTTGAATTGTCTGATATAATGCTTGTAGTAGATCTTATATGCAGCTTAATATTTCTAACTAAAATAATTGTTACCAAGTAGTTGCTTAGCCAAAACTCAGAATCTTTATGCATGTCTCTCTGAAACTTTTCATATCAATGTTAAATACCATTATTTTCATTCCACTGTCAAAGTGATTGAGTTTTGGGGAATCTAAATATATATATGAATATAGATATTATATTATTATGTGTTATCAGAAGCACAATGGCCATTTAATTATTTAAATAATCTTTTACAATGCTTTACAACTCAAATGTCCAAATTTGGCTTTTCACCTGCCTTTCTAATACCTAGCCTTTACCTAAATTTCTTCAAAATGACTTTAATAAGGCTATCAGGCAGTCACAACTAGAAGAGTAGCCCTACAGATGCTATAGATGACTCCAGAGGTATGTGCTTCCATGTTTCCAGGTGGGCACCATTAAAATACAGGGCCAAGATGGTAGCCCTTGAAACCAATCCTGTTTCATTAGCAATAGAGCAGATAGTTTTTCACATAATCAATGGCTTCTCCAAGGAATGGCAAATTAAATGTGGATCAAATTAAAAGCACCTAAGCATAAAATTAGACTCAAAACAAGAATTTTCCATTAAAAAGTGCTATTCAGCCTTGTGTGATATTTTTCAAAGACTTTTCCTTGCCATGCTCTGATCTTCCTGCCAGGTTTCCAAGAATTACGTATGAACAGTATCTGACTCTTTTACTGTCTACCTCTTCCTCTTGCCAGACTTACTTGAATTCAACATAGACAGCCCTGTTTGAGGCATGGAAACTCATCATCACAGGACTGAATTCCCTGCTACCCATCATAGACAGTGCCATCAAGAAACATGCAACATTGGAGGAGGCCAGTTATAAAAGAGAGACTGTCTGTTTACCCACACGTATATTGGCAATCAGCAATGATGGGAAAGGAAATGCAGCAAACATTACTGATAGCTTAATGGCATTTAAATAAAATATTCAAGTTAGAAAATTTCCTCAGTGCTACCTTGCTCTTTTAAGTGTTCTCTTTTTAGAATGAAATAGCTTTCCCTAATACTCTGTATACAAATAAATAATTTGTGTAAATAGGTTATTTATTTAAAAACCTAATTTTCCTATGCACAGAGCCAAATTTAAGTAGTCTAACCCTTTGAATTAGGTTATTGTCAAAAGTACTCTTTTTATTTAGCTGGATAATAGCATTATGCTAAGATTTGTGCAGATGCATATTACAGCAAAGATGATAAAAGATGTAGGTTTGTTACAGAAATAAATCCATAACTGGTAGCTTACTGGTTTGTGACTTTTGTGTTGATCAGTTGATTAAAATAAACATATCTGTTAGTCTGTGAATGACCAGAAGCACCATGGTAGTTTTTTAGAAAAGAGGAGCCCTCTGTTGAGAATTTTGGGTGTGAAACTGAGGCATTAAGTAAGAATAAATTATATATGTAGGGAAGCATAGATGTTTCTGTATGTGAGAGTTGTTGAGGAGAGAGAATAAAGAAAAGGGAACTAAGGCAGAGAGAAACAGAGAGGCTAACATTGTGGTCCTCAAAATACAATAGAGAACTACAGTGATCCAAGGACTTATTTATATAGACTTTGTGCCATTTTTATAGCAAACTCAAAAAGACTATTGAGTACTTAAAAGCTTTTTCTTTTTCTTTTTTAACTTCCTAGGCCAGTAGAACTCTTGGGGACATCCCAGAAACAAAACCCCTGGGCAGTATTTACAGAGAGATCAAATGAAATGTTCAAGAAACCAGCATTATGTTAGAGTTTCTTTGCTCAAAGTTCACCAGATACAACCCAGCCAGGTTAGAAATTACTGACAACTTCTCTTCCTAATGTTATGTCTGGAAACACTTGACAGGAGGAAGAAATAACCTTCACAGAAAGAAGGTTTCTCTGGACATTACTTGACAAACTTTGGAGTTGCAACTTCAAATCACCAGAGCAACCCCAGCTCCATCTGGATTTAAGATCTCTGTGGTCACTGGACTTATAATGCCTCTGCATCATTCTGTAGCAAATGAGGATCACTAGACTAAAGGGGACCATTTAAAATCAAATGACCTATTAGAAATGGTCTAAACCAGCAAACATTTCATCCTAAAGGGTGTACAAGTGAGTAGCTTTACCTAAGTCAAAATGACATGCTCTGTATATATGTGTACACCCATGTCTTAGGATTCATCAATATTTCAGTGCATCAGGTGAATATTTCTATGAGAAAAGGGGAAAAGAGGCAAATAACTGCTGTCAGCATTATGAGTATGTTTAAGATATGGATTAAATCCTAACTGAAGAAGAAGAACTATGCATTTTTAATTCCTATTTCAGATGGCTTTGCTCTGAGCAAAGAATCAAGACTAGAACCAAGTTTATTATAGTTCAAATGTCCATTTAGATAAAGGACATGTCTTTTATCTTTCTCCATGATGATGCAGCATACAGAAAAACTGCAATCTCTCTTCAATAGCTCAAATGTTAAAAAAAAAAAAAAGGAAACATTCGTGAATCAGTAGAAAGAAATAAGAAAAGAAAAGGAAAGGATAAGAAGGAGAAAAATAGGAGAAAAAAGAATATAGGAAGAAAATGAAAGCGGAAAGCAAAGAGAAAGAAAAAGGAAGAGGAAAGGAGGGGGAGGAAAGGAATAAGAAACACCTTTCTCAGCCTAATATCCATTCTGGTAGATGGGTTTCACCATTGTCTCCTACTTGACATTTTCAAGGCTAAAAAATTTCCAACATCTATTGGGAATGGCAAGAAAGTCCCTTTTAAGAGATTCAGAGCATTAATCTTCCTTATTACATTTGTTGCCTAAGAGTTATATTGACATCTACAGACTTCTTCTAGTTGTCCTAGTAAGTCTGGATTTATCCTCTTATACTGTCATGAAAACTTTATCCTAATGAAAAAATTCTAATACTATGTGGAACTTAGTTTGTAATTGTATTGCCAGTTTCCTCATATGGTATTCCCATGACACAGTATTAACACTGATATACTTTAACTGTGCTTCCTGTATAAATTTATAAATACAAAGGCATATGCATTTTTTAATGGGATTTACCTGAGTAATGCTAATGGGGAGCCACATGTAAATCCTTGTGCATCAAAATGAAAATATATCTCTGCATGTTCTCAAATAAGGTTTCTTGGGGGTTCATTTAATGTTTATAAGAAATTCATTTATATTTTGTAACTAATTCTAAATCATCTGAAGGTCACAGCATGTACCTATTTCTAAAGTACATCCTCTGTGGTGAATAAATGGGATAGACTATGTTCAAATTTGCTACTCTCCTCGGAGCCCATTTAAAAATTAGATGCCTAATTTTAAGGAGATTCCCCTCTACTTTAAAACAACTTTGTGAAAGAAAAGAAGTATATACAACTGCCAAGTATATATAAGTTCAAAAGTTTTTCTATTGCCTGAAATAGAGATGCAAGAAATTACATTAAAGTTTTAAACAGAAACAGAAATTTTCAGCCAATGTAGATCAAAATCTATTAGAGATAAAATTGTTTTGACAAAAACTGTGTAAATACAATGCCACTGGCTGCAAGCCTATTATTGAATGCAAGTGGAAAATAAGAATAGCACTCCTGAAGGGGCATTGCTAAAGTGACACAAAATAAACACAACCATTTCAGTATAATTTTTCACATTAATTATGTTCTCTTATCGTAGATGTATAACTAGCCAAGTATAACAACAATAACAAGATAGCACTGAAGTTATTTTGCAAACAGGAAAAAGCAAATAAAATAATACTGATATGCTACTTATTAGATTACGAGCCTTTTATCTTGTGAAATAGCTTCCCTGAACAAAAAGACTATATTAATCATTTCTGTTCTTCCAAGTAAATGATATTGCATTTCTGGGAAAAAAAAGTTAACAGTTTTTTCCCTTAAAGATACTTTCATTTATTTGCTGATTTGCCATTCCCAAATCTTTAGCTACTCAGGACATTTTCAAAGACAATACTTCTGGCAAGTAGTGTTCTACTATGAACATAGACTGGCTCTCTCTTGCTCTCTCACTCTCCAGATTAAAATTCAATTTCCTAAAAATATGTTTGCCATTTTTCTTAAATGGACACCTTATACTGGTAATTTATATTTTTTTAAATGGAGGCACTACCTACAAATTCCACCAGTTTTAGTCTCCTGAAGTAAGCTGTTTTTTCTTCATGTTCTAATTGCAGCTCTTAATTACTTCTAACTGAGTGGCCTCCAGGGACCACACTGAATTCAAACAACCTCCATTGGTGTCTTCAGTATCTGTCCATTACTCTTAAAAGCAAGTCCAAAGCTGAAGGCTGGTAGATCTGGTAAACATAAGTCTTCCAGTTTTTACTTAGAAGACAATAAGATATTCTCTTTGTCTGGAAGGTCCTAGCTTTCTGATTTTCTTTTTGTTAAATTGTACATTATTGAACATTCTGCTTCCATATACATAATTTATTTTCTTCTCTTGCATTCAGATCTACCCTTCTGTACATGAAGGATGCCAGATTTAATCGACTACACACCTGATTACTCATTACTGTAACAGACAGTGTATTTTTCTTCACTAGTCCCAAAATATTATTTTCAGTGGAAAAAAATTCAAAAGAACTTTCCAGGGAGTAGAAGAGCAGTTATCTGTTTCTTTTGCATTCCCATTAAAGATATTATCTGCTATGCACCTTGAAGAAATATAAGAATTCTTTGGGTAGTATATCCAATACCAGTGGTTTATGGAAACATGCCACCAAAAAAGTTAAGACAGGGAAGTGGTGGGCGTGGTGGCACACACCTGTAATTCCAGAGACTTGGGAAGCTGAGGCAGGAGGATTACAAGTTTGAGACCAGCCTCAGCAACTTAATGAGGCCCTAAACAACTTAGTGAGGTCCCAGGCAACTTAATGAGATCCTATCTCAAAATAAAAAAATAAAAAGAACTGGGGATGTAGTTCACTGGTAAAGCACCCCTGGGTTAATTTCCCAGTACAAAATTTAAAAAAAAAAAAAAAAAAAAGGAAATGGCAGCAGCTACTGATCCCTTCTTATTTCACATTACTTTTGTTGCACATTTTTGGTTTGCATATTTCTGCAACATAGTCCCACATCATTGCTATATAGATTCTAAAAAGTAGCATTTCTGTCATTTGTGAATCATATTCTTTGAAGCTTAGCATTCATAAGGTTTAGAATCTTGATCTCTTTGGGGAGTAATAGTATATTAGAATATACTACCAAATGTGAGATTGTCAATCGATTGAGGGTTACCTGTGAGGGCTAAGGTGAGCACAATAAGATTGCCCTGGTCTCTACCATATGAGACATATTGAATAACCAACTTATTGTAAAGATTGATTAGAACAAACACTTTGGTTTACATTTTAGTTTTGCAGATATTTATGAACTATTAGAAAGAAAATGGTTTCTTTTCATCATCTTAGATTAACTATGAGGAGAATAAAGAAGATATGTTGAGTGAAAATTAGAAGGTCACGGATCCTAAAAAGAAAGAAGAGAACTCAGTCCTCTCTAGGGTCTAAATCAAAGCTCTGGAGTGATTTTAAAATGTTTTAAAAATGTTTTTTAAAAATGATTTAATATAGTGAGTTGAGATACATTACATTAGATATAATTAGACCTAGACAGGAAAGGTGGTTCTGAGAAGCTAATGAAATATCATTAAGGTTGAATATAAGATTGTTGATTAGGATAAAGCTAATCCTGATTAGGATAAACAAGATGGGAGCTACAGATCTTATTTTTCCTCTTATTTATTTTGTAAGTGAAGAAGTGTGCTATCTTGCTTTAAGTGGAAAGAAAAAATAAAGAATATTATCACTTTTATATTCTGTTAAAATATTCTACCATGACAATGTTTTTCCCATTTTATTTTTTGGAAAAACATTTGCCTTGAGATGTATCTCTATTAAGGTAAAAGATATGAATAAAAATTGAATTTACCTGCTGTATATTTTACCTTCAGAACAAAGCACTGCAAGACCCCAAGCAGTCTGGCTGCTCCCTCTCCCAGTCTTGCTCCACGCCATTGCACTCCTTGCACTCTCCATTTCCACATCAGTGTCAATCTCTGGTCTTACAATACCAATGCTGCCTCAACCCAAAGATTTTCAGCCACACCACCCCCCACCCACGCTTCCACCCTACCTATTTAAAGACTACTCATTGTTTAGAGTTCCCTTCTATTTTGCTCCTTTGATAAACTCTTTCTAACTTCTCTAAGTCAAACCAACTAAAGGTTTTAATACTCTGGAATTCTTCTTTGTGGTATTTTTCATAGGTACAATTTTATTTTTATTTGTGAAAACATTTGAGTATGCTCCATCTTCCTCAAGTCTCTTGTGCAGACAAGTTATGTCTAGTTTTGCTCACCATTGTTTCTCCCAAAGTGTGGTGTGGTTCCTAGAACACGGGAGATACTCAATAAACATTTGATAACTGAATGAGTCAATGAACAAATAAACACATGAATGATTTTCAGTTTTTATTGGAATGATTCTGCTGTACAGACACAATTAATCATTAGTTCTAGTCTGGAGATAATGATGGCTGCAGTATCTTCTCTATAAAAATTTGAAATATACTTGAAAACTTCTCTATTAGCAAATGTCTCTATACGTTAAGCACATACATCAATGATTAAACACAAGTTATAAATTCATGTTCATTCATAAAAAAACAACCTAGATACTTCTGTTATCAACTACAGTTCCTTTAATAATCTTCAGGGCTTATTCCTTAAGTGTCAATGGAGCATAATATTAATGTGAACCATTCAGTAAAGACAGTATTTAAATATATTATGGATTGCATGTATGTCAGTTATCCCTTTTGATGAAAGAAAACCAAAGTAAATCCTACATATATGAAATCACTTAGACTTTGAAATCTAGGGAGCATTGTTGCCATATCAGCACCAAAATTCCCACTAAGGCACAAAAATTTGTAATACATTTCATATTAGCTAATTGCTCTTCTGCACTTCCATAAGATCATTTATTCACTGATTTTAGTTCATGTTTTATAGTGGCATTATAATTATCTATACTATCAAGTTTATTTACCTTATCTATAACAACCTTAGGAACAGGAATCAAGTTCTATTCATTGTTTATCATCTCTGACACTTCACCAAGAACCAAGTAAAGTGCTTTGGTAGTTAAAACTTAATATATAAATGTGTCTTAAATAAAGGGAGGGGAAAAGTAAAGGAAGAGGAGGAAGGAGAATAGAAAAAAGGAAATATAAAAAGTCTTCCCATTTATGACAGCATTTTGATTGGACCAGGTCATTATATAATATCAACATTTTGCAGCATTTCTTTCCCAAAACAACATTTTTTAAAGGTTTCATCACAATATGCAGTCATTCACTGATTAGATCTTCATTTCTTTTCACTCTGTCTCTCTCTCTCAATTCTCTGGTTGAAATGCTAATAATACACAGTGAAATCAGCAAAATGTTGGATGTGATAGAGAAAAAGAAACAAAATGGAGTTGAACATGTTGTCACATGTCCATTAGGTAACAGGTTGCTGATGCTTTCCAGTGCCTCTGCCTGTGCTAGATTGGAAGTTTGGGACAATTAATTTTACCATGCCTCTCATCCTTGTCATTTCTTAGCCACTACTCAAAAGAAAGACCCTTTTTTATTGTCTTTTTACTTATTCTCATCCCAATAATTTCCCAGAAAATCTTCCCCTTGACATTCCTACTTGCCCTTTCCTTAGAAGGAGAGGTTGCTCATTCTTCCTCTCTCCACTCACCATAATGTACAAAAGAGCATCAGTCTTCACGTTCTTACAACTTTTTCCTTTAACCTATTTTTAAAATAAGTTCCCTGAAATTCATCCTAAATCTCTCTGTGTAGCTTATTACTCCTGTTCCTCATCCCCACCCACCAACTCATTGGTTGAGGATTATGGCTCCTGGCTCAAGATCTTTGTCTCCTCCATTCTACACCCATTCCCGTTCTGCTTTGAACAAATCCAGTGTATGTGAGGATGACTCTTTCCACATTCCAGTTACTTGACTTCCTCAATGCTAATGACCTAGACCATTCTGCAACTCACTCCCATATCCATATTCTTGCCATGGCTAGAATGTGAACATAAACTCCCATGTTCCACTCTCGGACCACAAATTCTGACTCTCCCATGTGTGCATACTCTCATTTTCTGATGTTCGGTGCATTAACTACACATACAACCTAAGAAGTTCTAATTTCTGCCCATGTATAAGTTCTCTTCTGCTCTCCTGTTTTTTCCAACTTAGACCTCAGGGCTCACTATACTAACCACTCCCTTGCTACTATTTTCTAATTTCTGACATAACTGAATCTAGGCTTACATTATAAACAAATTATACCCAAATAAAAAAAAAAAGAAAGCCTGTATCAAATATCTCCCTTTAGCTATTATCTTATCTTACTCTTTCCTTCACAGTCACATACCTTGTTAGTCTATCTTTTCTTCAATTCTTCACTCTGAACTTTATTTTTGAATTCACTACAGTCTTGCTTCTGCCTTCTGAATTGATACCTCCTCCACAATGATCTATCTCAGAATACACTATTTTCCCATTACCTCTTCTAAAGCCTATAGTTGCCTATGTTCTTCTTCTCTTTCCATGAGTTACCAAGTTCTGCTGATTTATTATGACATATCATAAATCAATATTTGCTGAACTTGTGCTAAGTGCCAGACCCCATCTTAAGTGCTTTACATTTGATCCTCACAAAAACCCTATGGGGTATATAGTATTATTATTGTTACCTTTTACAGATAATGAAATTATAACTAGAGATGATAAGCCAAGCCAAGGTCCTCATACATCCTTAAAATCCCTGGATCTATCTTCTTCTCTCTATTTCCACAGAGTGCGTTGAGTTTCCATCTCTCACTGCATTCTCTGGTTCCATTTTGTGTCCCCCATAATCTTCCCCAATTCTGACAAAGTCCCCTCTAAATTGCTCAACTGCTCACATCCCTGCTAAATACCTTCAGAGGTGCCCTCAGCTAACAGACTAAATTTCAATAGTTACACTTATTACACAAGTCTGTTTGTAATCTGCTCCTTGCCTGCCTCCCAGTCTCATCTTAGGCCATTGCTTTCTTTCCCTACACTCAGAGAAATTAGTTATAGTTTCCTGGCAGTGTCACTAAGTGGCTAATGCCTGAAGTACACCTTTAAATGACTAATTTTTACTCATTATTTAAAACTCAGTTCCAGTCCAGTCTGTCCAGAAAGTCATAGTGTTCCTTGGTGCAGACGCCCTTCTCCACCATCTGAGTTACCATGCTGTACATCCAGCACAGAGTTATGTGTCACTCCCTCACAGTCTACTAGAAATTTCTGTAAGGACTGTGACTTTCTCAACTTTCTCAACTTTGAATGGCCAGTTCCTGCACATTGGCAGGAATTCAAATATTTACTTCTCAATCGTTTTCCTAATTCAGCTGTCTTGATTTGATGTCATATACTGAGTATTTTTGAAAATCTATAATACTTCTAGAGAAATTTTAAAATTCATTTTCCAAGTACAACAAATGATGTTTTGATAAGCTAACACTCCTAATAAATTTAGTAAACAGATACCATTTGTTTGTTTTGAATGGCAAGTCATT
The DNA here is from genome assembly GCF_902686445.1 of Sciurus carolinensis. Taxonomy (NCBI): domain Eukaryota; kingdom Metazoa; phylum Chordata; class Mammalia; order Rodentia; family Sciuridae; genus Sciurus; species Sciurus carolinensis. Next base: position 134,370,229 of record NC_062214.1, on the reverse strand, counting down.
TACTTGCCAGCAATTACATTGTGTGTTTGTAGGTATTTCTGTACGTATACCATTTGCAGCAATTCAAAATCTGTTATTTTTCAAGTTATATAGGTTTTGTCTACTAGATATTGGGACACTTTTATTTTAAATAATTTTGAAAGTAAGTGTAAAACATTTCTGGGCACAATACAAAGTCCTTACAAATACTAGTCTATAAAACAACTCAGAGAGGAGACCACTATTTGCATGTAAATCAGTAAGCTTAATAGTGGATTTCAGGTCTCTTGAGAACTATCTAACATAAAGCAAGGAATAAATTGAATGGTGCCGCATTGCTTTCACAAAAGCTAATAAACATGGCTTTATAACACCCTATTCTTTGAAATAATCTCCTCTTCTAGCATTATTTGACTTAACATACATTCCTACAACTTTCACATATAAAATCATACTTTAAAAATTAGGTATTATAATTAATCATCAATTTTCAACATTCTTTAGAATGTGCTAAGCAAAATATATCCATTGAACACAGTAATTTTCCCACAAAAATATTTGACATTCTTTTCCCCCACTATAATGATTCATACCTTGATATATACACTGACCATTTTATCAGTGTTCTTCAATCAGTTTTTGTTAGAGCCCATTCATTTAATCTAGCTACAATACTAGCTCCTAGCTCCTAGTAGGAAGACAGCTTCCTACTCACATCTAAATTAATAGGGTTCTCTGTTAAGGATAGTACTTTCTAAAATTACTTTCAATTTAATAATTATGAATGGATTAGTGATGTGATTGCATCATATGATCCTTTTTTAGTGAATGATACAAATTCAAATTAAAATGGACCATAAAATATCCATACAGAATCCCAGCTACTTATTATGTACATAATTCATATATACCTTTTCTCCTGAAGAAAGAATATTTAGTCTGATCATGACTTATATAGCAATTTCCCAAATTCCTTGTTTTTCACAATTGTATAGTATTGGCAAGCTGCTTTTCCATGCCCCCATTTCCTCACTAAAATAAATTGACTCCCAGAGTTTCCTGGAAAGGATATAACTTTATTTTCCAATTTGAAAACAAATTAATAAAGTACTCAGCAGTGAGTCTCAAATAATACAAGACAGCTTGGCCTTGGCAGAACATACTTCATTTAACTAGGAATAATCTTCCCTTTCAATACTCTCATAATTAAACTCAGTAATACTATGGCCACTCTTGAGATTTACACTGAAAACTAAACTTACTATCTGGGTCTCTCTTCCTTTTGCTTTGAATTTTTGACTTGTTTTTATCTTAACACCAAACCTCTTACTATAGGATTCTTTCAAGTTGGAGGTGCATTTGAGAAGAAAACTGAATGACATGAGAGATTAACCATTTCCAGAGAGGTCTATAACAAATATTCTGCTAAAATTGAGCATTTCTATACTGATTATCCCTTCTCCTCTGGTCCCCCTCCTTCCCAGGCAAAAAAGAAAAAAAATAACTGCTCTCAAAATGAATAACATCTACAGGGAAGCTATTATCAATTAGATTGGACAGTCATGATGTCCTGAGAATAGAGGAGGACACAGAATAGGTTTAACTCATAGTTTGATTGCCTTCTAGAAGATTAGAACCAGAAATAAGAGCCCAGTTTACTAAAATAATAATGAGCACTAAAAAAAAAAACTATAATAGAAGACTTCATAGAGAAAGTGGGCTTTGAACTCACACCCGAAGTTGGGTTATAACTTCAAGTTTGAAGGCAACAGCATAGGGGCAGTTAATGTTGAGCATTTACTCTGTGACAGGTACCACATTAAGCATTTTACAGACCTAATATTACTTAATAGTACAAACAGGGTACTCTTATTATCCCCATTTTGCTATGAGGAAATTGCTGTTTCAGTAGTTTAAGAAACTTGTTCAAGGTCAACTAGCTAGTCTGTGGGGAAACTAGAATCCAATCCTAGGCTGTCTGAATCCAGAAACCACTCTCAACTATTAGTCAGAATGACTAAAATGTATTTGTAGAGATTGTGGGACAGTAAGGGAGTTAGCCCAACTAGTGAAAGAAGTTGTGTTTGACATATGAATGAAAGTAGGAGCTTTATTGGATATAAAAATTTTTCAAATTTAAAATAAGGAGTCACGGAAAATTTGTGAGAAAGAGAACAATGCTAGAGGAAGACTTATGATTGGGGAGACATGCAGAAGTGAAGAGTGCTTTGATGAGTTTGGGGAACTACTTGATCAAGTTTTTGGTAATTGCATTGGTAAGCTCTGCTGCAGTAACACCACCCAAATGTCAGAGGCTTATGCAAACAAAGTGTTTGCTTCTCATTGACATTACATACCCATTAAGGATGGCTGTGAGTGAGTCATGGGTTTTCCCCATGTCTTCTTCATTTTTGGATTGAAGCTGAATGAGAAGCTGCTATTTGTACAGGCTATTCTTGTGGCAGAGTGAAAAGAGTCAGGTCACTGGAGAAGACATGCAATTAATCTTAAAGCATCTGCTCACTTAGCATTATCTAAGGAAAATCACACAGCCAAACTCTATGTTGATGGTGCTTGGGTACATCCTCCTCCACGGAGGCCTGCAAGTCACATGGTAAGAGGCAGGGTGTATAATCCTTTTACAGGAAAGGGAGTGAATCGTGGGAACAATAATGTAATCTACCAGATAAAGCCTGTGCTCTTTGCAGATGCTGTCACTATTAATTAAAGCAACAGACCGAAATGAGTAAACTTCATAGGAGGAGGTGAAATCTCTTGTTCTCCCTAGATAGAGGGTTCTGTCCTAAGGAGAACAACTGTTGTCCTATTTCCATGCTTTCTGATGTAAAAGCCTAATGCTGTATGATTTTATCATGCTGCAGTTAAAATCTGTCAAAGACTGAAATATGAATCAAAGACAGTTTATATGAATTGATGGAGAGGATGTGAATCCTTTATACTGTTTCATTACAATTAAAATGAAATTAAATTATAAAAAGTAAACATAGAAAGGACCCAGTTAACATGGATTTATGCCTTTTTCCTTATCCTAAATGGCATTATGTTCAAGATGATTTTACTTGTTGCCTCTTTGTGACTACTGGCCTCATAAACAATTCCAATCCCATATATGTGATACAAATGAGGAATAGTTAAAAATGAACTAAGTATATTTTGGTGCTAACAAGTCACTCCCAAATATGCAAATGATTAAATCAAATAAAAAATCATGTAGTGGTATTCTTAGACTAAGTCATTTCTAAGACTTTATTTGGAATATTACTGAACACATAAAACTAAAGTCTGAATTTATCTTCACACAGTCTCTTTGGTTTTCTTTCTCAAGTCTCTGGCCCCTACTGGTCATTTCCCAAAGGTCTTTCCATAAGGTCACTCTTTATCTGGTCCAAAGACTGGCTTTCTCTTCTCCTTGCGGTCCCCATCAAACTCTCCTGTTTAGATGTACTACAGATGTAGCTCTTTGCAAATTTATCATTTCATCAGAGCATAACTTTTGCTGATACAGTACATTCCCATTAAAGATCAATTTTGCCTGACATTCAGTTAGAAAATGGTTTGTCTCTTTTCTTTCTTGCAGTTATACCAATTTTTTTATAAGGGAAGCCCAAGTTTTTCCAGATCCCAAATCTTCAAAGTCCAAGGAACACAATATATGGGATATGTGATAGATATTAAATATTTGTAGAATAAATGAATAGAAAAGTAAATAAATAAATCAACCATTCTAGCAGATAAGCCTCTCCTGTGTAGAAAAAAATAAACATTTATTTAAAGATATTTAAAGAGAATTTCATATATATTTTTTATATAACACATTCAATCAATATTATTTGTTTACCTAAGAAAATAGGAAAAAGTTTGGTGGTTCATAGTAAAACAGATGTCCTAATCACAATATCACTTCCTACTCTCCATCAATTTCTCTTAAGAAACGTTTATAACCCTTTTATAATACTGAAAATCCTAACATTAGGAAGAGAAAGTTGTCTCACTCCCATCTTCTAAAATGTCTTTCTCTAAAACTTAGAATCCTATTAGAATGTCATCAAGATCTAAAAAGGCTTATTTTGTGTTGTAATAATCTACTACACATAATTATGCTTATAAAAGAACACAGACAACTCAAAGCATAAGCATATCCACAGTATCTTGTATTTGCTTTTTAAAGACCATTAACTAAATTGACAATCAAAATGCTGCTGTAAATTTTTAAATAATTTTAAGCACCTCATTCATGTGCCAATTCAACAGCTTGGTCTAAGGCTACTTTTGACAGAGGACTCAAGAAGTCTTATGACTTCCATCTTACTGGTGAAATGTGGAGTGCTGGGTTCAATCACAGCAATAAACTTTGAAGCAATGGAAGAATGTGAATAGACTCCCATTCCCTTATGCTGCAATCACTACTCTCAGGAGATCAGTAAATGTATTTCTCCTAGTTTTGTATGACTACACAACTATAGTATATACCAAGTCTGTTTTGCTACATTTGTAAAACCTATTTAACATCTAACCAATCTCAATCTTTAACAAATCATAAGCTATTCAATCGTGAAATTATAAACTATCCAAGAAGGCATTCTGAAAAGTGGAAAACTGGTAAATATAAAACCTGTCATTATAACATTAGGAGTTTATTTGCATAAGCACAGAAGTGGTGCTAATCTCAATCTTATACACAAATAAAGGGTGCTCAAAGAATAACTTTCTAAAAATAAAGTGGTAAACAGTAGATGGAATATCTCAACTACAATGTAAGATTTTAGTAAAATAAATACAGGAACAGACCTTCCAAACAAAATAAATTTTTATGTGGAAAATGAGATATGGAAAGCATAGTTCTTAATAGAAAATAAAAAGTGTAAAATATCTTGATATATTTCATATCTTTCTATATAATTTGTGAATTTTAAAAACTGTGCCCAAAGTATTAGCAATAGAAAAAGACTAGAGGGAAATATACATCAGAATGTACAGTCCTTGTCATTCAATGTTAAGACAGTTGTGACTTTTAAATTTATTTTCTGTACTTCCCAATTTTCTTCAGTAATCATCTATTATCATTAATATCAGAAAGAAAAACATATAATTTTACAGTATTAAAAGAACTAACCAACCCCTTAGTATCAGGAAAGGGTTACACTGACTTTAAACATGCAGTAAGGAAGGGCCTACTTTTTCCTCAGATTTTAATAAACACTAGAGGCTTACATATCAGGTAAAAATTTCATTTATATTAGAGTTATTACTTGTTTCTAAGTCCAAGCAAGTGACAGCTTTGATAGGAATATTTTCTCTCTGGTCCAAAAGTATCTTACCTTTTATCCCTGAACTATTGCAAAAATTATTACAAAAATGTCTTGGAAAAAAATCAATGCTGCTACCCAACTCCATTGCATTAACAGGTTTTTCATCAAATTCTACAAGAATGCATTATATTGCTTTCTTCCACAACAGCAACATGAGGTAATTTCCATTATACTGCTTTTATAGTTGAAAAAATATCTTTCATTTTCTAAATATTGAACAATATGCTAAGCTCTTATACTCTCATCTGGGACCTAATTTCTAATTTAAATTTAAAGATGGTTTGAAGTAAATTAAATGGACCTATGAAACAAGATCTTGTCAAAGCCCAAGTTGAAAATGAGATGAGATCTTTGATAAAAATTTTTCGCACATTAAATTGTAACAACTTTTGTTAACGGAGACAGGAAAAGGCAGTTGAGGGCTGCAGCCTCAGTTTGCATATTGGAATACAAATGTTCAACTTATTCAAATAATTCATTTCCAGGAATTACACAGAAATGATCATATGAACTTAGCTACTGGGAAGCAGTTACATCAAGGTAATTTCAAACTAATACTTTGGTTAGTCAATGAATTATTGGAGAATATTAGCATTGTTACAAAAGATACTATTTTAAGTCACACTCAAATATTGAGTGTTATGTTCAAAAAACTGGGTTCTAGTCCTTTTGGTTTCCTGTCAGATAAATGCTTATATGCAACCAGCATCCCTGGAACATGTCATAATAATGCATATATATAATTCTCTTATTAGAAATAAAGCTTGGAATTGTCTTCTCACATTTACAAAAGAGGTCCAATTTATAACTGGGCATCCAGAGATGTGGGAATAATTTAAGGATATATTTCTACAAATTCTTCAGGTTAAAAAAAAAAAAAAAAGAAATCTGAATGGTTGTCTTTTTTCTTTATTCTTTTTTTCCCTTTCCTTTTCTCTTCTTTCTCTTCTTCTGAAACTAGCACTTTGGCAAATCACATTGTTGTGCTGTGTTATGATGCATGATGCTTTCTTAGTAATGCAACGTGTCTAAATGACAAAATGCTGGCTATCTCCCAAAAATGTAAAATAGTTAAAATCGTTTTTCAAAGGAAAAGAACCCATTATCAATTCTTTTAACAAGATCTTTTGCTGTAAATGGAAGCCAACCAACTTAACACCAAATCTTCATAGAGTTTATGATTACAAAGAAACAAAAGAGTTTTAGGTATGGGTGATTTTGTTTATGAAATTGTTCACTACCCATAACTCCTTCCTTCTTGGCTCAAAGAACCAAATTACGAACCTTGAAATTGTCTTCTGTCTCTTTTTTTTTAGAGATGTAGTAATAGAAATTCCCTCCACAAATCACATGTCCTTTTCACTTCTTGAGATTTGAACTGCAGGTTGCTGGATGTTTTTATTTAGAAAATATTTAAAAATCTTGATGTCAAAGTCCTGACATTAACTTTCATTTCTTATGGTTTAACTTAAATATTTTTAATGAAGTGCTTTATTTCATTATGTCTTCTCACAGATACTGATAACCCTGATAGAACAGGTAACACACAGATGTACTGAATTCTCAAGAGAGATAAATTTCTTTAAAATTTCCTGAAAAAGAAAACAAACTCCCCCTCCTTTTTTTTTCTTTTTGATTGTTTTCTATTCCCATTTAGTTGCAGAGGAAGGAAGAAAAGACAGGAGGAGAAACAGGAGATGTATATTGTATCTAAAAGTGTGGCAAATGCTTCTAAACCTTGCCATATAAATGAACCTCTCTGCCTTAAAACATTTAAAAATTAAAGCAAAAAGTGCCCACCTTGGGGCTGGAGATTTAGTTCAGTTGATAAAGTGCTTGCCTCATGTGCACAAGGTCCTGGGTTCAATTCCCAGCACCACAAAAATTAAAACAAAACTAAATCACCTTATTTTTGCTCCTTTCTTCTTTTTCTTTTTACCTTTCAGTGGTCCAAGTGAAAATATTTCTTGGAATCATTCACCCAGCCCTAATTCTAATAGAAGACTTCAGAGTTTGTGTCTAATAACAGCTCTGTGGAGGCCCTTGAAATTCTAATAAAGACCCATCAACCTATCAGAAGAACATGTAATTTTATGTTCATTACTTCCTGGTGCCTGACTACAGAATTTGGATGGTTGCACCTCAATTAAAAGTTGAATTGAAGTTAATATCATTTAAATAAAAACTTCAATAAAAAGTTAAAGTTCTATTCTTAATAGCATTAATACCCTTTAATGACCGCTATGGTCATTACCACCAAATAACTGACCTCCTTGACCCTTTCCTCACTGAGAAACCTGGCAACACAGACAATTATTTAACAGTAATGAGCACTCTATGGGAGATTACTGTGTACCCAAGTACCTTAACTTACCATTCTGCTACCTCCATTATTTAACAAACGTTGCATTTTTCCATTATAGGTTTTTCTATTTTTAAAAAGAAAGCTGCTCAGGCTTCAAACTCACATCCTCCCTTCGCCCTGCAAAAGTTCACCAAATAATTGGCAAAACCTTTAGATATAATTACAATGGTGTAAATTAGGTAAGTCTACTATTCTTGAGTAGTGACTGATGCCTGTTAAAGAACTTAATCTTTACCATTTGAGACCAATCTAAAGAAGAAAAAAAGAAGGCTTATAAAGGAAGTTGAAGGTGACTTTCTAGATCTCTTTCTAACTAGGCTTTGCATATGCTGTTAAACTTAGAAGTATAAGAGACAAAAAAAGAAAGGTCCAAACAGGTGATTTTTAACAGGAGAGACTTCACAAATTAATTCCTGTTTTCCTTTCCAATAGAATACCACTAATAGGGGGTAGTACCAAGAAGAAAGGGAAGGGACACTAGCCCAATTTTCGGCTAAAATAATGACTTAATAGGCTCAGTTGCTGAGAACTCTGAGAAATCTTATTCCATAATGTAAGTTAATAGGGGCACTGTTTAAGGAAAAACAATATGAACTTCTTGCTATGCTCTATAATTTTATATCTTAATGATCACATCAAGCTAGTAAAAATAATTCTAATTTTTGCAGCAACTGCAATTCACAATCTACAAAAGTGAAATAATACCAAATATTGATTCACAACTAATTCTTACTAGCCAAATTGGACTACAATTGAATTTAAGTAATGCTTTATATATTGATGTACCCATAGTTCCAAGTTCATTTATTTTGGTTCTATGCTTTTCATATTGAGTTTTCACTTCAGTAGGAGATTATTCAAAGAATGAAGGCAAGATAATCTTTTATTCCTCTGAGGACAGGTATAAGATGAACTGAGCATTTGATGGAACTTTCAGATGTAAGCAAAAGAATTTATTAAAAAGAATTTTGCACTAACATAATTTGTTGCTCTGAGGAGATTATATGATCTCTTTTTTCTATAAGTCTGTCAAAATAAGTTTAGGTTTATATCCACATCCATAAAGTCTGAACAAAAGTGGGGAAACTGAGTTAATATCAGTCTAATAGTTCAATGTTTCCCAATTACTTCAAGCTTAAAAAAAAGAAATAACAAAAAAAGAGAAATATTGTTCATTCATTCACCAATAAAGCAGTACCTGTTACATACTGTGAAATGCACTGGTAAGAAAATAATCAGACATAAAGAATAATAAAATTATGGCATTTGCAGGCAAATGGATGAAATTGAAGAATATCATGCTAAGTGAGATAAGCCAATCTCAAAAAAACCAAAGGACGAATGATCTCACTGATAAGCGGATGATGATACATAATGGGGGATGGGAGGGGTGCAAGAATGGAGGAAGGAGAGACTGTATAGAGAGAAAAGAGGGGTGGGGGAAGGAAAAAAAAAACAGAATGAATCAAACACCATTACCCTTTGTAAATTTATGATTACACAAATGGTATGCCTCTACTTTGTGTACAAAGAGAAACAAGTTGTACCCCATTTATTTATAATAGAAAAATAAATAAATAAATAAAAATGAAACCCATGCCCTCAAGGAGTTTATAATCTAGTGAACACCATAAGACCAAATGAAATATGTGATAAATCACACAGAAGCAACATGCTAAAGGAATGCAACCAATGTGATTAATTTTATCTAAGGGTGAGTTAGGAAGAACTAAATGGACTATGTGACATTTGAGCTGGATTTTGAAAAAAAATAGAGGTTGAATACACTGAAAGTGGAGCAGAGCACCCACTGTGAGGGAAAAGTACAAGTGCCAGCTTAGACCTATAGCCAAATGTGAGGCACAGGAAGTGTTGTCTGTGGGCTGAGGTTTAGTCCAGGCAATAGAACTAAGGGTCAATAAGCCTGGGGAGGTGATTTGATGATGTATCAAGAAATATTTTGAAAATCTTGTTAAGGAAATTTGGCAAAAAGCTTGGCAAGGTTTTTGAACTGGAGTTTGGTGTGATCCAACATGTATTTTAGGAATATGACCACAGAAATAGAGTGAATGGCATATAGAAATTGAAGCTAAGAGTCAATTAGTGGCCCAGCACTGCATACAAGCAAGATTACTGGGGTCGGGGTGGATGCTGCCAACATTATCATATTATAGTAAGCATACCATTTGAAGTTCAACTGTGAAATAAAAATCATTTACAAAATCTGTGTGAAATTACATTTCTAAGTAAATTTGCAGCCCTTACCCAGAAACTGGAATGATGAGGTCTGGACCAAGTTTAACAATGGGTACAAAAAAGGTGATGAGACAAAAACTTAAGTGTGGCTCTATCAGGTGCTACTGTTTCCACTGATTTGTAAATAAAATCACCCTTGAATCAAGCTGGGGAAGCAAACCAAGTTAGTCACACAGTTAACTACTACAATGGGCTTCCCATTTAGTCCCTATTGGTCTATGTATATATTAGACAAAAGCCAAGCCAAAGCAGAGTCATCAAGGTAGTACCAACAATGTCCCTGGAAGACTGAAACATCATCCCTTTGGTCAAAATGGTGCTTAACTCATATATTTCCAGCAGACACCAAGAGCAAGAAGAGCAATGTTTTACATGTATCACCACATGAGACCTCAGGTATGACCACAGGTGAGATTTTCATAGATCAAAAAGAAAAACTGTCAAGCAAACAGTTTTACCATTCTGAAAGAAAATGGAGCAAGAAGGTTTTTTTTTTTATTTGTATAAAATATATTGTTCTTCCAGGCTGCAGTGAAATAGTTTCTATTTAATTGCACAGAAATCCTAAGAAGGTTACAGCAGTGAAACATTAAAATTCTAAGGGCAACTAATAACATTAAAACTTTATAGCCCCAGATAGAATAATTTAGACAAAAACAACATGAACATATGTTTTGTGTAATAATAACAAACATTTATAGCTGTCAAGAGAGAAAAACACAGGTTTATGCACACCTTAATGGTGTGCATGGGTGAGCATGAGTATATTTAAAACATAATATATTACAAAAATGACAGCAGGCATGGCTCTTCTGGGTACTATGTTAAATCAATGAATAAATTACCAAAAGTGAGCTGTGGCTGTTTGGATGTGTAATTGAGCTTAACGTATGTAGTGTTATTTCAAAAGAAACTGTTCAAGGAGTTTCGAGCCCAATCCACTCTGCATCTATCCTAGGCAGTTTACAAATAGCAATAAATGAAACCGTTTCACAGTAGGAAGGAAGTTTAGTTATACACATTACTTAAATTGAGGAAAAGTTAATTTTAATATGCTTTTCAGGAATTGAAAACAAACTTATAATAATTTGCTTATGTTCACCAAACTGGAAATTGAAATGTTAATATTTGAATTTAAATTTATTTTAATTATTCACTGTATGACTCACAAAATCACTAGAAATTATCTGTTTAACTTAAAACAAATACATACACAAAACCTTCATAAATATATGTTTATTATTCTACTTGTTTTAATTACACAATCTGAATGCCATACTTTTCAAAAAAATTATTAGGACTACAGAATATGAAATAAATTTTAAGCTTGCTTGTGCCAACAAGTTAATGGCAATTGGTAATAACTGTGCTGCAGACAAGACCATTAATGTGATATTTTAGAATAAAAATAACTTCTCATAATTTTCTTTCTAATTGTAAGGTTGTTTGTCTTACTTAGTATTCTATCAGTTTTATGAAACAAAGAAAGAGGTACATTTTCTTACTTGTCCCTGCCCATTTTTCCTGGACTTAATTATCTTGTATTTTTCTACTTTATATGGAATGCTATGACCATTTTACATAGGAAATTTGAAATAAAATTTCATAAAAACAAAGTCCTGAAGATTTTGAATCACACATCTTGCCAGGTAGCCAAAGAAGTCACTCAACAAGTATAATTTCTTTTTAGGAGACGGCAACTTTAAGCAATTTAAAATGTTATGATAGGCTTAGGTAACAACCATGCTGACTCCTTATTTTTCATTTCTTTTCTGTTAATAGGGTCATTATATCATGGCAGATGCAGGAATGTCATATGTTGTATGAAAAGGAGACTATTTTTCTTGAACAGCATATTTTTATCTGTTCTATTAGTCCTGTGCTTTGTCATCATTTATGACCATCTAATACAACAAGTATCTTCCAATGCTGTCTGCAATTGTGTAGGGCCCTGAACTCATAAATCCAAAGACTTGCTTTTCATTCTGCACTAGACGAATAGCTTCTTACTAACACTGAAAGTAACAAAAATAAGTTTGTATTTATCAAGATCTTTTTATTCAAAATAATAATACAATTAGATGGAAGGTCATTCATTCCTCAGCAATTTTAGCACCACTTTTACTCACATTGTCACTGTTGATTCATTTTTCCACTCTACTCTCTTCTCCCCAAATTTTGCACAAACCAACCAATTTACTGACTCTGCCAAACAATAATCCCCCAGGGTTTCTCTGCTTTTATGAGTAGATGATGATTAACACAGTTGGAGCAGTCAGATGCAGACAGTGGAGCCCACTTACGGCTCAATGTTTCTTAGATCAAGATATGGAAATTCATAAGACAGGAAACACTGTTTTACACACTGGGAGTTTTAAGGCCTAGACATTATATGCTGAAATTGTAAAGTTACTTGGAAAAAGCTTTCTTCTGGCACCCTCTTTTTAGTACTCTGTCAGCAACATAGGTCACTGGTCTTAAGAATTGACCCCACAGAAGCATCACTGGTTGTTAAGCAACAAGCCTCAAATACTTTGCAGAAAGAATTTACTGAAGCTCCTATGGACAAGGCCATCAGAACCAGAAACTTTCCCTCACTACACTTATTTTAAGTAACCTATTTCCTTTCCTGATTTAAACTGAGTCCTACAGAATTAATAGGCAAGGAGTTGGGGTGTGTGGGAAGTGTAAAGGGACCAATCGCTAAGTCAATATTAAATCTATTAGCCAACTACCATGTTTCCGATGTTACCCTATGAATACCAAAGCTAACACAAGTAAATAATGAGCTCTTGCTCATAGAAGTTTACTGTAGAGCTCTAAACTCATGTTAACAAACTGTTAACATCAAGACCCTAGACAATCTATCACTATAACAATATCTAAGAACAATAAAAGCAAACATTCAAATCAGATTCTGTACCTATTAAGTCTCCAGATCTAGCCACCTTAAGATATAATGCTGAGGCTTAAAAAATATGAAGATGTCACGTACTGAATCTGTGGACCAGTGTTTGTGCACTGAAGAGGGAGCCCTAGGAGTCACAGGATGGTGTGCATAAGACACAGCCTGGGCTAGAAGTGATATTTTTTGGCTCCAAAGCTACCCTCACTACTACTACCACTACTGGTACCACCCGAGGTCCTACCTTGAGGTATTTGGCTCTGAGTATTGGTGCCTCAGAGTCGTTCTCTCCAAGTTCTACTTCTGGTTTCCCTTTTTACACTCTTTCTCTCTGCCTCCTGCTGTGGATTGTTTTTGCTTCAGACTGCATCTTTGGTTTTCATACCCACTTTTTCCCTAGATGCAGATGCTGTGATTCTCCTTCATTCCATGACCCACTCAAAGCTCTCACTGTAGCCCCTGACTACTGCCCCAGCTCCTACCCAACAATGCAGGAGAACAGGGAGGCAGACTCCCACTCTGACAGTAACTATAGGAGTTTGGGAATGTTCCAAACATCTCTGATCATCTTAACAATTATGTCTGATTTAGTCAACCAACTTTGATATTTTCATATATATCATCTAATATCTTCAACAATTCCATGAGGGAGGGATATAGCATTAGCATTCCTCATTGTGGATGACAAGACAGGTGAACAGAAGGGATTCTCTGACTTGTTTATCCCTTGGGTCAGTACTTCAATTTCCTTATAGCTTATGGATATACAGACTCTACTGTAAGCTCTCAATTTTCTCGTTCTAAAATTATGATTATTTGTCTCTATCATTAGCTCTAGTCTCAAAGTCAGTTCCTCCCCAATGAAAACAACTGATAACATGAGTCTTGAAAAAAACATACTAAATTTAAAACATTTTTACCTACAAAGCATGCCAGTCACAATATTTTACTACTATAGCATATATTTCTATTACAGTTCTGTGAAATATTAGCTTACCAAATCAACATACCTTTTCCTTATCAAAACTATTAAAGAAAATAATGACAGATATTAAAATTAGAAAGTACTAGATAACTCAAATTAAATAGTAGAAACTAAATAGTTGTACAGTGGTAGGTTCTTTCCTTCATCAACTTTTGGTACTTTTGCTAAACTTGATACAACTCTCACACACATTCTATTAAGGAATGATCATCTTACAGGGATTATAGAAAACAAGCATGATCACAAAAGGAGATATGCATTATTGAAATTACATATTTTATTATTCTCATTGGGAACTCAATAACAACTAAATAATTAACAATTAAGTGAAAAATTGTGTTTAAAATTATAATAGTAAAACTGCTCACACTTATCATCAATTCATAACTGGTATGCCTAGGATGTCAGCAAGTTAATTAATTTATATATGACTCCATTTAAAATGTTTTAAAAAACCAATTCCAAGTATGGACACAGTAGGCTGCTTTGTTTTACTTTTTATTTTTTAGCTGTAATGTGCAAAGTTATAGAATATTTTGCACCAAAAACACTTCACTTTAGTTTTATAGAACTGTACTGTATTCTACCATATCAATTAAATTTAATCAATTATATCATTTTAATTCCATATAACCTCAGAGAATGAATCAGCATATAAAACTCATACAAATATTAAAGGACTAAAAAGGAAAAACACATATCTTAAGGGTTTTTATTTCTGTTGCAAATTTTTTGTTCATTCAACAAGTATCTTTTAGAACAATTTTTGAGGGCTATAGTATGCTGAGCATTGCAGTGTACAGAATAATGAACAAGAAATAGCTCCCTATTCAGACAGCATGAAACCTGAGAAATATCTTTAATATAAAATTCAAAAGGAGAATGTGATATTGCTACAATCAAGGTCTAAATGATAGAGGAATGTTGAAAATCCAGTCATTTTGACACAGATGGGTGCTGGGTGGGAGACAACTGGTGTATTCCATGGTAATGGAGATTAAATAAGTGTAGAAGGGCAAAGACAGAGGGAGCTGGAAGAGAAGAACTTAGAAAAAAGGACAAACTTGGAAAACCAGGAGTGATCCCATGAGGCTACAGAAAAAGAAAACAAAGGAGATTTTATAAACAAGTCTACAAAAGTAGGAATTTTAAACTGGAGTTTGGGGACAGAGGGTCAAAAAAGATCTAGGGAGTAGCGAGCAAGAGCATAGCTCTCAGGTTCTGACTCAACTGACAAATTCTACTTTGGTTTGTTTTTTATGTGGTACCTATGAGTAGGATTTAGTTTGAAAAAATGATAATGGATAATAATTATTTTAATTGAAAACTACCAACCAAGATCAAATATTTTATTTATAGATTAGGAAGAGAGTCATTTGATTTGATAACCAAGAAGCCATGAGTGAACATTGATGAGAATTATTTCAGTAGAATGTGGAAATAAGTTAGAAGAGGTTTAAAACAAAGTAATGGTTTAGCTGTGGCAAAAAAAAATACTAAAAACTATTTTGAGATATAATAGGTAGAGAAGTATTCAAATTGTATAATATTCAGAAGTCCATAATGTTTTATTAAGAGAGTGAATTTGCTGTTTATTGCATCCCCAATAACTAATAGAAAGTTAAAGGAAGAAGGAAATTATAAAAAATGTTGAAGGTAGGGTATCTTCAGAGTTGGTTAATTCAGTTATTCAATGACAGAAAAACTCATCATCCCCTCTACCATCATTGGCATATAAGCATGGGTTCGTAAGCAAACTCCATACACACAGACAAAATGGCTATGGCAGCTCAGCTTCCTGTCCTTTTAAAAATATCCAGAGTTTAAAAGGGAATCCTTTCTTATTGTTTGTCTCTTTCTATGAGAAAGAAAATCTTCCCAAAGCCCCACAAAGACTTCTTTTCCTATCTCACTGGCCAGAAGTGCAATGACCATGCCTAAACCAATCATTAATGTGGCAAAGGAACTCTTATGGTTGCCTGTGGACTAGTCATGATTCACACACTCTCTGGCTGAGGAATAGGATCCATCACACCTGAACAACACAATATGAAAGAAGGTGGCTATGTAGACAAAATAAGTGGTTCTATCAGAAAAAGGAAGAGAAAAATAGCTATTGAGTAGGCAGTCCACAATGCCTGATATATTAAGTTTAATATACATTATTTGATGCTGCTGTTGATGGTTATATCATTAGGGCAACATCAGCAACCCATTTCCCTTTTATCAGGAGAAGTGTGCCTATACTTCCTAATATCCAATTTTACCATTTATAGGAAGAAAGAACTATTGATTGCCTTGGAAAAGTACATAAAACAAGAGCTTCTATTTTAAGGCATTCATTGACAGAAGACTGTTGTGAGAGAACGACTGCTTAAAATTCATAATTTCTAAAGAGATTGTATCTTCAAGCTCTTTTGCCTGATTTCCCTTTTGTGAATTAACCAATGGAGAATAGTTGTTAAGTTTTTCTGCACAACTGAGACTAAAAGGAGATATAGATAACAACAGAAGATACTATTTGTCAAAGGTCTAAAGTAGAAATACAACTGAAAACTACTACATAATTGGGTAAAATATAAAAGTACATACAAAGGAAGAACACTTAAATTTACCTTTATTCAGAGATATCTTTGTTCATATCTCTGTTCTCTTTGTCCTGTATCACACAATTAATAATTCTTAACATTCAACCAAAAAAAGAGGGGGCAATTTCCAATTATAGATTAATAGTAATAGTTATAAAATTCTCACTTATTAGGAAACAACATGGTTTCATTTCCTTCTAAAATACTACAAAAATTAACAGTATCACTAGTCAATGACAATTTTAAAAAATACATTTTTGTTCAGTGATATTAGTCTAATTGAGAGAAAAAAACATGACATAACTTCATTAATGAGAATGAGTAGTGGGACCCAGAAAGTTGCCCTTTTAAACATATATCTCCCTTAGAGAAAGAAGAATGTGTGATCAAAAAAGAAGAATCAGAGTGAAGGCACTTGTTTAGTGTACAACAGGCCAGGTTCTGGAACATCCAAAGTCTTGAGTAATGAGGAAAGTTCCACCACATGAAGCTGGCTGGCATTACACAAAGTCGTCATCAATGATGCTACTGGATCTGATTAGCATCAGAGTCATGAGTTTATATCATGCTATTGTTAGTTTACCTTCAAACAGAAAAGAAATGAATGCTCTGGGGATAACGGGCTGGACAGGTGAAAAGAGATGAGACAAAGAAGAGTTTTTAAAAATTCTTTGTAATTCAAAACACATGTCCCTCAAGTTATGGATGAATTTCAGAAGGTTCAGATAAATGCTGCAAGTTTAAACATGCTAATGAAACTTAACTCTTTTCTGATCTAGCAACTAGACAAAAAATTTCCCTTAGAAATGGATGGCTTTGCCAGTTTTAGCCAGATGGCTCTATCCAGTGAAATTCAGTATTCTTCTCACCTATATAATGATAACCTGAATACATACATGAGGTATTAAATCAAAGATAGCAGAGAAATAAATTCAACCAAACTGGTTTGAAAAAAAAATGCAAGAATGTTTGTTTTTTGTGTATGTTTTATAGAGCCATATTCCAGAGAAGTGATCCAGGTCATTTTACAGAGCAGAGCTCCCCAACATTATATTTCTTATAAAAGTCTGGAAGAATATAAACTATGTTATGTTAGCTAAACCTCATTCATCATTTACTAGAAGGATGTGTATGTACACAGATTATAGTGGACCAAATATAATATGTCAGAGATTAGACTTTGTTAGACATTTAAATAGTGGTATGATCTAGTTCTGCCCTTTGAATTTATGTCAATTTAGAGACCTTTACCTTCTCAGGTTCAATCTCACCTAATCTTGTTAGAGAGCTTTAAAGCAAAGACTACAAATCTCATCAACCAGTGAGCTAGCCAGCTAAGTCAAATTAGATGCTTTTAGTTTTTTTTTTTCCAAAGAAATCACTCAGAAGTATATCCTCTCAGCAAGTCCCTTCAAACAAAGACTTAAAAAACCCTGACAACCTATTAAAACAATCAACCAACTAGATTTGCATCAAGGAAGTTTAATAATAATAACAATAATCAATTTTATAGTATAAATTACTAGTTATCTGAAGGAAAATAGGTTAGATAGCTCTTTTAGAGGTTTTCAGTAAAAGATTATTTTATGTACAATAAAAAGCAAGAGTCAAAGGAACTAAGCAAGAAGCATAAAAAGAAAGAATTAAGATAGGGTTGTATCATTATGTAGGTAAGACAAAGCATCATGAAAGATGAGAAGATGAAGTGAGGTTCTATCTTTAGCTCTAAAATGAACAATATGTATTAACCAAATAAAATAAAATATATTTTAAGATGAAATAATGTGTAAAGTGAGTAAAATGAAGATGTTTAGAATGTAGTTGCTACCTCAAGGAGTTTGCAGTCATGAGGCATATAATCACCTTAAAAGTTAACTACAAAGAGACACATAGAAAGTCAAAAAAAGAAATGGTATCACAAAATTTTGTGATTAATCACCAAATGCATGGTATTAACAATAAATATAAAGCAGTTTAGAATGGATAGATATTGTAGGAAATCACTTTTGAGAGGTAAAATGAATCCTACTCTACTCTCCAGTCCCTCCTCACCCTCTACCTTCCTCTATTCAAATAATATTTCCATTGACCAATCACATTGACTTTGACTTCGTTCTAATTCCTTGGACGTTCTCACATCTTTACTGAGTTTATCACCAACATCCCTTCTTTCTTTCACTCAAAAGTTATATTCCCTTCTAGAAACTCACAGTTCCACCTGATTCACTTCCTCTCTGTCATTTAAATCATTGTGCAGTGGCCTCCCTTATCCATGGTAGATATATTCCAAACCTCCAGTCAGTGGATGCCTAAAACCACAGATAGTACCAAACCCTACATATTACTCTTTTTCTAATACACATATACTTATGATAAAGTCTAATTTATAAATTAAGTACAGTAAGAGATTAACTAATAATAAGGGTTGAGGTGTAGTTCAGTAGTAGACCACTTGTCATCTGAGGCCCTGGGTTCAATCCCCAGTATTGCATCAAATAAATAATGATACAGGATAACTATAACAATATACTATAATAAAAGTTCTGTGAATATTGTCTCTCTTTCAAAATATTTTATTATACTGTAGTCAACTTTCTTCCTGTGATGCTGTGAAATGATACTTGAACCACTTTACAGCTTCTCTTTGGCATGTCTGAATTTCCAGGATCGCTACTCTTGTTCTTTAAGGCTATTATTAAGTAAAATAAGGGTTGCTAGAACATAAGCACTGTGATACCATGACAGTCAATCTGATAACAGAGATGGCTACTATATGACTAATGGGCCAGAACAGTATATGGCATGGATATGCTGGACAAAGGGGTGATTCATGTCCTAGCTGGGACAAAGAACAGTTAGAGATTTCACCACACTACTTAGAGGGGTATACAATTAAAAACTTATGAATTATTTGTTTCTAGAACTTTTCATGTAAAAATTTTCAACCACTGTTGACTGTAGTTATCTGAAACCATGATATTATGGCTAAATAGTACTATTATTCATACTCTTTCTTGTTCTTCTTGAAACTGTCACCTTCAACTGCCCTTATTTTACTACTCCTGTTCTTCAGCTTGACCTACATTGCTACTGGCTGCCAGCATTCTGGACTGCAAAGGCTTACAGTTTCAGTGTTGAGCATGTTGATTCTCACATCATCCCCAGTTTTAGCATGGCATCCCTGCTCTCAGTAACCCTAGGTATTCCTCAAGATTCTATTGTACCTTTGCTTTATTTTCATACAATAGTCTCTTACTTGTCAATACCAACTGCCAAAGCTATAGACATTTATTTCAATTTGGATTGCCAAACCTATTTCCTTAGCCTTGATTACTCCAAGCTTCAGCCTTGCATTTTCAACTGTTATCCACGACTACATAAATGATCTTTAGGGTTATCCTATTTCCAAATCATTGTTCTCAAAACTGCTTATACTTTGGAATCACCTGGGGAGGTAACATAAGTGTCTTCACCCAGGCTTTATGCCTAGATAGTTTTATTAATTGGGCATCAAGGTCACTGTACTAAAAGAGTTAATTATCTTCCTCTTCAAAACTGTTCTTTATCAAAAACATCCAACCTCAGTTAACACTGTTTTAACTGATCATGCTCAATCCCTGAAGTCACTGTTAACTCCTTTCATCTCTTTATTCCCTAAATGCCAAATTCTATTAATTCTTCTTCCATGATATTGCTCTTAATTTTTCTTTATATTATTACAGCAACCACTTTAAATCAGCTGCCTTTAGTTACTGTACTAGTTTCCTAATTCATTTTCATGATTTTTAATTCTTCCCCTTCCATCATACCCTTTCCATCTGTTTTTTGTGGCCAAATTGAATCATTAAAAACACTCATGGAACACTAATAAAAACAACTCTTCAACTTGGTATTCAAAGCTCTATGGAATATAGCTCAAAGTTTTTCAAGATTTATCCTCATAAGGTCCTCTCCCCTTCCCATAAACACAAGGACACTCTTTGCTCAAAAAGCCAAATTATTCACTTCTCACCACTCTCTAGATGCCTCTCATTTTTTTCTTTTCCACACTTTTTCAAGCTATATCTTCTGTCTGGAATGTTCTTCCTAGTACCAATTAAACTGAATACTGGAGACCTCTGCAAAATCCATCTTCTCATAGGGTGAAAACCTTCTCAGAGACAATCAGTTGAAATAATGTTCCCTCCCCAAATTCCCTATCTCATCTATGCCTTATGATAGTACTTAACACACATTACATACATGTATGCAATTTAGGATTACAAACAACATACAAGTATGTAATTTAGGATTACATACATGTGATAAAAAATATCTCTACTACTAGGCAGTGTAAAAGAGAGAAATGGTGTCCTGTTCATGATTATGTCATTACAGTGTAGGGACACATTCAATATTTATTAATTTTAAGGACATTTAGAATAGTATAGATAGAATGAAAAAAAAAAACCATTAGTAAAATCAAAGAGAAAAGGGAAAACACATTTGGAAGATGGTAGATAAACTAGAAGATATATAAAATGAAACACTGATGTGAATGTCTACTAAGAAGTTAGAATCAAATGAGCTTAAGGGGTTTGGCCTTTATCCTGTCATGGATAGTTTCTAAGAAGACTGTCTCAATACACACGATTATGTCATATGTTTTGAATGTGTTTTGTTTTTTTTCATCAGGAATGTGATGAAATTTAAGAGATAGGACTGCTAGAATTCTTGGGACAAATGAATGAGACAAACTAGATAGAAGTCTTAACATGAAACTATACCACAGTAAGTCTGCTGTAAATGCTAACCCCACTAATAAAATATTATATGAACACACACACACACACACACACACACACATACACACACACACACACACACACACTGCTTATACAACAATATCTAAGATGTCAAAGAAAAGGAAGTTTTTCTGGTTTTGATTTCCAGAGCTTGAGAAAGAAATGAATAAGATGGAAGAGACCCATGAAAACACTAATGTCCATGAAATTCCATGGGCAGCCTGTGAATTAAGACCTCTAAATGACAGGTGAGGCAATGGCTTTTAGTTTTTACTACATTTCACTAGATATATACTTTCTTCTCTTTTCTTTCTCCTCCTGTTCCTTCTCACTTCTTTTTTTCACTTTCATCATTTTAGCCTCTTCTGTAGGCTTCTTTTTTCCTTCTCCCCTTCTCACTTAGTGAGGTCCTTGGATTTGCTTAGACCTGCAGGGGCACTACTAATCAAGCATTGGCCTCTAGAACACAGCTAGGTATAAAGATGAGAAGCCACTGCCCCAACTCAATGCAAAATGGCCTAGAAGCCATAGTGAGATCAGGCCTTGAGCTCTAGCCCAACAGGATCTCCAATCTATTTCCTGAGAAACATTAACCCTCATTTAGCCACAATGGGAGATGTTCTGGATCTGATGGAAAAGAGCACTCCAGTACATTGGAAAAATATCTGTCTCTGGTAGTATCATAAATACATAAGTGGCCATTTTCTAAGTGAAATCTGAAGAGAAGGATAAAACAAAATGTGGATATCTCTATGCCTCTTGACTTCACTGGATGAAAGAGATACTTTGGGTGTGGAATACTTCAAAGAGTGTTTGGAGTATTCAAGGTGTTACTGTAGGTGTGTGTATAGTTGCCATTTTAAAAGAAGTTCTAGGTGACTCAATAAGCACAAGAGCCAGAACAAAGTAATCCCTTTAGCAGACAATGATCTCCCTGGTTCAGCCTGGGACCCCTGCCAGAAACAACACATTCCAGGAAAAAGTGAAAATCACACACCAACATAATTGTTTCGTGCTTTCAAAGAATTAACTTATTAATTTTAAGGCATTTTTAGAAGCAATTCTAATCTTGACCTCTTTTTTGTGCTTAAATAGTTAATGGATTTTTTTAAATCCACTATATATTAAAAAAATCCCTCTAATGGATTTATTATGCTATCTTCAAAATAGAAAAGGTTGAATATAAAACATGAGTTCTGCTAATAAAAGATGGCTCCTTTGCAAAGATCTAAGTTTGTATCTAATACCATACCTTTTCATAATTCTATATATCATAGAGTCAGAGATTAGACATCCTAAGACAAAATAAGAAAAAAATGAAATAGCCTATTCACCTCAATGACATTTCCCCATGTTGATCAGAGACACCAAAGAATTTCACTTTCAGATTCTTGCTGAGTCAAATGTTCCCTTCATCAAGGTCACCAGCAATGGCAGTACAGTGTAGAAAAGCAAGATAAATTATGGTCTTATGTACCATATAGACCATGATAGGGCTAACCACTAGCTATCCTTTGACCTTCTAAGTATTTTTAATTTTTATGGGTATATCTACCCATACATCTGATGATATACAAATTTAAGTGCCTCAAAGACATTAGGGAAAATTTTTTACTTGATTCTATCACAAATTTAGTAACCATACTGATCTTCAAAGAAGTAACTCATTTTTGTTTCTGTCTTTCAAAAAACACTCTTTTGAAGAAAATCTGCCCTTTCGATAATAACAAAAAGATTATCAAAAATTTCACAATGGAAGAAAGAGTTCTGCCTAGGTACTGCAAAACAGGACTGTGATTATATAGTTCAGCAGGAAAGGAACTGGATCAGATGCAGGCTTTTAGGAAGAATTCTGAACAGAAGAGGTGGAATTGGTAATGCATTTACTACTCATTTGCTTGCATCAAGAACTCCATTCCATTTCAATCTGCCAACATCCTAATTAAGATGATCTGAATCTTAGGTGATCTATTATTCTAGATCTAAGATAGCCCAAACTACGTTAGACAAGATGTTACACTGTGTGCTTACATTGAAACGATAAGGCCACTGAGCAGAAAAGCATGTCTTCTCTCATGTCTGGCTCAGCACTGGACAAAGTCCCTGTCAGCACTCAATGAATAACAGCAAGGCCTTTGCCAATTGTCTTTCTCTCTACTAGTTTAGGCATGATTTAATTTTATAAATTCATTTCTGATTCTTTTGACAACATATACTTGTGTTCTTCTTTACATGGGTAGGAGAGAAAAGTGTATCAGTATTTTTATGCACATGTACATCAGCATATGCAGAACTAACAACATATTAATGCATATTCTCATTCAATGCCATAATACTGTTCGTGAAGAGCCCATATTAAAGAATACGCCAACTATATAAGCTCCTGAGTCAGCAGAGAAAAGAATGTAGAGACAATGCTTTGTTGTATCAAATCTCTGAAAAGACAGTCAAGATCAAACCACTCTGTATAATAATGTCTAGTTGAACTACTACCTGTGAGGCACCATCTAAAATAGGGAAAATGTCTTGCAGATATACTCTCAAAATCAGTTCTTTTATAGCCCCAGTTAAAAAAAAGTTACTCATAAAATATTAGCATTATGTATTATGCTAACTGGGTTAAGACAGGCATCTGGTAAACAAACACACAAAAACATGTGTTAACACTGGACTTGCCTTCACTTGACATCTCAAGAAAGGTCAGGTTGTCAGTGATAAACCCAAGTCAAAGGCCATGCAGATGCCCATTCTCATCAATATCTAAAACAGTCCTTTGTAGGTGTGAGCAAACATATTTAAGAAATGTCTGTAAACTTACTCTCCTGCTATTGTTGAACAGATATCATTGATGACCTTCAGAGTCTGATATCCATTTCCAAAGGATGATGACTTCAATCTAAGAGCCTCAAAGAAGACAGATAAAATAAGCACAATCCTAGAGTTCAAAGCAGCAAACCCTCTGTCTCCTTTAACTAAGGAAGTGAAGATGCTGGTTGGGACCCAGGCTAGGTCACCCTTATAGTAGCTGTAAAGTTTTCTGAATTTATAATAAAATCTTCAAATATTCCTTGTTCTGGAAACTTATCTGTTTCCTTAAAAAGTACAAAGGAACCATTGTTGCCTGCTTTCAGTGATGCAAAGTTTGATAAGTCATATGGGGAAATCCTGGCCTGGATTCTAAGACATCTGTAAAGATGCATGCTTTACAAGAGAAAAGTAAAGACACAGGAAAAGAACATTTTAAAGGAGGCTATGTGAAAAAAAATCTGTAAATGCTTGCTTTTTTTCAGGATTTTTGTTTCATGCCTTAAAAGGTCAAAAATAATATAGCCTTTGTAGGACACTGGATATTCACTGTGTTTTGAAATCCCTCCAGCAATATACACCATTAAAAGATTTAACATACTGAAAGCCTAGTTTAAGGAGATAAACTTTTACCAAACTAGCTAAAATGAAATACATAATTACAAGCATATTTTCATTTTTGGATGTGAGTACCGAAGCTCTATTTCTACAACTGTTAAATTCTGTTCTGTATTTCCATGTATAAAAGATTTCAGTCCTGGGAAAACACTTTTTTAAAAAATGAAATACAACAAATAAGGTATGCTGCTGAGTCCTGGGGGAGAAGTTTCCCAGAGTCTTTGAATTTCCTCCTATCCTCCTTCTTTACAAGATTTCTAAGACCAAGTCCTTTTCTGCAGTCTCTCAAACAAGGTAAAAAAGAAAAATACCCCCTAGATATATTCCTTAGATTTTCTATTATGCTTCTCAAGCTCCCAGTAGCTTCTGAAGTAAACCTAAGATGAATTCTGGAGTTATTTTTTATTATGTTTTAATTTCAGTTCCTCTTTTAGGTCTAAGATGAAATAGATGATCATAACTGCTGTGCTTAAAGATGCATTTCATGGCACAATTTGTACATGACCTGTGCAAGGTCACATCATGGAAAGGGGACTGACATGATGGATAAGAAGCCAAATCCTGATTTTTGATCTATTATAATTATTTGCTTATTTTCTCCATCACTAGAATATGAAGTTTTGTACATTACATTTCCTTATTTAGGATTTTCTATAGGCCAGTATGTTAGGACTGTCAACTCTTTTCAATTTGCATGACAACCTTTTGAGGTGAATATTATCATTACTTCTATTTTACAAGTGAGGAACCTGAGATATAGAGAAGTAATTTCCCCAAGGACACCCAAATAGCAAATGCCAGTTATTGAACCCAGGCAGTTTGACTTCACAGTCTGAGCCTCTCTATCACTCTATTTGCCCCAGGGACTAATGTTCATAAACATTAAACAAAAGAATGATCATTCTGATTTCTCCATAGTTTCCTAAGCTTAAATTGAGAAATATATATATTTTTTGCCTTAAAGTGATTCCGTATTCACCCTTGAATATGTATGTGTTTATTTATCCAGAGAAAATTTAGTCCAGACTAGGGAAGAGGGAACTAGTTGGAGTTGAAGGCCTAGAGTACAGTGGGCTCATCTAAGCCAAAGTCTCAAAACTCTCTGCCTCCCTCGGGTTGTACATCCATAGACACCTACGAAAGCTTATTCTTGTATCTGCTTTTTAGATGTACTACACTGTGCAGATGATGGGACATGAAAATGCTTTAGAATAGAACTACTATTAATAAGAAGAAAAGTATGTTATTCTTTGTAAACTGATTTTCACTTTTGGAATGATTCAAATAAATTTTATATTGTTGTTGTTGTTGTTTTAAAGAAGTGAGGTACCCAAATCATTAAAAACCAAATGTATTTATTTTCCCTCCTCATATTTGAATTCATATATTAATAAGTCTCCTGAGTTCAGTGTCACCTATTACACCCTTTAAAGCATTTTAATACTTACATTTTACAAGTATACTTTATTTTCTGTTTATAATAAGTCTTGCCCAGTGCAAAGATTCGGAAAATTCAAAGATATTTAAAAATATATAATTGCATATTATAGGTCTCTTCCAATTTTTTTATTTTATTATTTTAATTTATTTTTTATTTTTTTAGATTAAACCCAGGGACACTCAACCATTATCCTTTTCATTTTTTCATTTTTTAAATCTTTTTATTTTGGGAGGTACTGGGGATTGAACTCAGGGGCACTCAACCACCAAGCCATATCCCCAGTCCTGTTGTATTTTATTTAGAGACAGGGTCTCACTGAGTTGCCTAGTGACTCGCTGTTGCTGAGACTGGCTTTGAAATCGTGATCCTCCTGCCTTAGCCTCCCAAGCACTGGTATTACAGGCATGTGCCACCACACCTGGCACTCTCTTCCAAATTTTAAAATTTTCTTCTAAAACATTCTTAATAACTATGTAAAACTTTCATTAGAATAAGATATAGTATGAATTAAACAGTCCCAGTTTTGAACATTTCAGCTGATACTAACAGTTCACTATTATAAGTAACACTTGCAACAAACATTCTTTCTCATTCTTGTAGCGTGTGTAGTTCTGCAGGAAAATGGGCCTTCTTAGAGCCTATTACAGTGGTTTTCTGGGAGCTTGTTGAAATGCAATTCATGGGCCCCTCCCATGGGTCTGATTTGGTCTGATGAGGGATATAGGCAGGTAGTCACTCTTTTTGAGAAATACTGACATCACCTCTACTGTGAAAATACTTTTCTCTTCTTTGGGTTATATTCTTCATTCTCAATACCTCCCTACAAAGTGAACTAATTTGAAAGTGTCTATTTCAAACTGACACTGTTGATAGGGGTTCTTTATTGACAAAAAGTGCTTTTATGAATTTGGGTGATTTTGCCATTTCAGGAGCTCCAGGTTGGCACATCCTTCACCTCCCACTCCATTGATCACTATAGCCAGGAACAGGTTTTTACACACTGCAATGGGGTGTTACTTCCTTGCTTTCTTCAAACTCTCCCATTAGCTAATAACAAGACACCCTGTTTCCCTTAACTTCTCCCTCTTTAACCATACTCACAGGTCAGCTCAGAATGTCACTTCCTCAGAGAACTCTGATGCCCTGATATAAATCACTTCTCCCAGCTCAATCTCTTATCAAAGCATGTATTATGATATTAGAATCTGTCTCTCCGACTTCACCATAAGCTGCATGAGCCAGGCACTGAGTCTAATGGTTCACCCTAATGCCGGGTGCCACAGTTGGCCCTGAACAATACCAGTGAGAGGCAATGCTCTAGGTGCTAACAAATGTGGGCTCTAGCATTAAAGGGTGCAGATTTAAATCCTAGTTTTGCCATTCAGTAGCTGTGTGCCCTTCGGCAAGTTGCTTAACCTCTTTGTGCCTCTATTTTCTCCCAGGGGATTATAGTAGAACTGTGTTATAAATCTGTTGAGATGATGAAATGAGAGAATATGGAAGTGCTGTAGAATATTTTCTGGCATGCAGAATGCACCTAATACAGGATAGCCCTTAAAGAATAAGTACTCAGTATCCTCTTTGTTAAATAAATAAAACACAACTGAATTTTCAGTTATGTCCTTTTTCCTCTTCTTTCTCCCCATTCCCATCCCCACAAAGTCAAAGCTTTGCACAATTTTTCCCTGAAGTCTGCTCCTTAAAATAACTCCAAGTCTGCTGAATACACTCTCCATTCCATGTTATTAGTTGCAGCTTTGATCCTTTCATCACATCATTTCCTAAAATATGTTCTCATGTGCCAAGCCACCTCTCTTCCTTCCTTCAAGTATTTCCTGAAATGTGACCTCCTCTGTGGAACCTTCTTTAAGTAAAACTGAGCTCATCATTCCATCCTCTGTTTCCAACAAATAAGCTAAAGTTGTTGTTTGAGATTCCAAAGCTGTAAATTGCCTGAGCTTTTCACTGGCTGCATGGGTCTCAGCATTGCAGTGCTAATTTTGGTTTCTCCTCTGTCTACATTTAAGAATTTGAGTCTAATAGAGGCAAAGTGTTTGTTTAACTTGCTCTGTATACATTTAGCACAATGCCAATCCACATGGATGCTGAAGAAATGTGATTTGATAATCTTTTACTTGCTTTGTCCATGTCAGGAACAGAAACCAGGAACTCTTAAATTTGTTTGCCCCATGTTATCATATGTTTCAATGCTAAGTCTTTTAGGAGACAACATATACAAAAGTAAGGCAAAACTGCAGAAAAATATCAAGTGAATAAAATTATTTTCCACATTATGAGTCCAAAGATACCTTTCCTACAGTAGCACTTTGTATTGAAAGGTGTCTCATTTAAAGTTCAGTCGCATATGCTGCATGGGTTATTTTGTAAATCTAAAATGGATAACCAAAACATGTCAATACTCATTTTTAAAATACTTGTTGTATTCGGTGCATGCACCATTATGGAGAACTTACACTCAGAGCAAAAAGATTTGTAGCAAAGCATATGACCTTCTTCCCACTACAATGACCATCCCCTAATTAGGCAATGCATCTGATAGTCATTAACAGGAATGAGATAATGAATCACTTTCTCTCTTCTTTGTTAATTTGCTGTAACCAAGCGGCTAATGGATGTCAGAGCTGAGTGATTGCACTGATTATAGTGATTTATAGTTGCAACAAAACAATTTAAAACCATTCTGATTATTCATGTTAAAGATGCTTTATGTTTTGTTTACTAAATGTTTTATGTCCCCTTTTCTCCCACCCCTAAAGTACTTCCCCCTCCTAACCTGCCACTTTTTACAAAAAGACCTCTTCCTGTAAAACTTGAAAGTTGTAGGCTTTTTCCCCTCCTTTTTTCATTGTTTTAAACCAAGCCACTTCATTTTGTTTATATATGGAGAGATAGATATATAAAGTTTACCCACTAGACACAAAAAGCCTTAGGGGTGGAAGAAAACTTCAGTGGTGCATAGTTCAAAAGAAGACAGGAATAAGAGGAAATAAGACAAACTTCAAGCCACTTACCTTGGGGCTTCCAGTCCCTTCCTCATCCTCTACAGACACATCAGTAGCCAGTATCTCGGCTTTGATGATATCCAGAGCTCTGAGAATCCAGCTGTGTTGCCGTTTGATTTGCCTCTGCAACTCCTTCCATTGACTTGCAATCATCTGCAGCATGTCCTTCAGTCCTTCTCCAAAAGGAGGGGAAAGCACAAGTTGGGGACCTGACTGAATCTTTACCCATTATTAAATTTTATGTAGTGATTTAGGTGGATATATCAAACACTCTACATGTTTTTAAATGACCTTGCCATCACCTTCCACATTAGTATTTGTCACTCAGAAAAGAGAGTGGCAATTTCTGAGACAATATATAAGGACAAAAAATAGAATAACCACATAGATGCCTGGTTTAGAAACAGACTTAGAATCAGTGTATTGAATGAAAAAAGGCATGTGAACAAAAATCACAATGCATAAAGATTACTAACACTACAGTTTCACATTCAGATGAAAGGCCCTGTGTTTATCTGTGTAGAGGCATTATAATGATCAGAAAGATGTATTGAAATAGGTAAAGTTAATTCAATGAGAAATACAGTAAATGGGCCGGAAGTAACACAGCAGTCTTCAACACATCCGATTAATGCTGTGCTTTTCCTATTTAGCTGTAGTAAGCTCAAAGAGCCAAACTGTAACTCATCCTTTATTATGGTCTTCTACTATACCAGGAGAAGCATAACAAATGATGACAAAATGATTTTTTATTTGTAATCTGTTCCTCTTAAATACATTAATACTGGGCTAAGAATTAGTTGAAGGCCCAAAATCTGCTATTTGCAAAGACCAGCAAAGAACACAAAATGCTCATATGTGTGAATTGTCTGGGAAATCAGATACCTTTAGATTGCCTGCCTTATATCTGTAATGATATCTATAAGCACCCAAATGCATATGCATTGTAACTATATGTACAATTCTCATTCATTATCTTAATGTTATTTCCAGAGCACCTACATCAAAAAGCATGTCAATGTGAAGTTTTCAAGAATGTGATTTCAATTGAAACTCAGGCGAACAGCAAGCCCAAAATAAAATGAACAGACCATTTGGAGGCAGTATTTCATCTTATAAGTATCACAGCATTGTATGCAGTATATGAAACATTTATAAATCTTGAAGGTCAATCTGATAATGTAAATATTAATAATACATAAGGAAGTGAATATATGCAGTAATTTACAGCAATGCTTCTTCATTCTTAATAGTCTAGAGACATAAAGACTTGCAATATTTCAGGAGGATTTACCTGCTTTGTGAGATGCAATAAGCTCAAGAAGTTGGTGTCCTTCCTCCTCCACAGCTTCCTTGAGAGCACAATGACTGTCTACATTCAACTTGAAACTCTGCAAAGAAAAATATGAACATCAAACCCTGGAAAGGCAGTTGCACACAAAACATCCATACAAAATTACTTGCTTCTTTTTATCAAGAACCACACAGCCCAATTTACCCAATAGACAAACTAATTTGCAATACTAAAAGCTATTGATATTTGGGATCTGGGCTCAAAATGTTTCCATTAGATTAGCAGAGTGCATCTGTTTGGAAACAGCTGACAAATCTGGAAATTCATTAGGCTTTTATGAAAAGTCACATCCCGTAGGCTATATCAAGAGTAGCAGTGTTCTATAAAATACACTGAATTTCTACCAGCACATATGAGCTCTTTTCTTCATTTTTTAGAAGTGCTGGTGATAGAACTATTTATGAAACCATAAAAATTGGCAGCAGAAAATATATTAGACTCATGTGTGCATATATAAATTCATTAATACAGTAGGGTTTGATTCAGCTGTTCCTCAGATATTCCAAAACCACAGAACAGGGAGGTGAATTTAGGTGCCATACTGAGGATTCAAATGCTTTTCAAATCTTTGCTTTTTAAAAGTTTATTCTTTATAGTATTACATTGCTGTACAAATAAATATATCAAGTACATCAGGGGTATTTTCCCTTCACGATAGTCATCTAAAAGACAAAAACTGCTCTCATGGCTGAAACCTAACTCAAGAGTGATTTCTTTCAGGAAGGCTTCCTTAATGCCTCTGCAGAGTTAATCATTCCTTTCTTTCTGCTCCTGATACCTGCTTCTATTGTAGAATTTATCATACTGTATGTGGCTTTATTTCTATCTTTGTCTACCAAATTATAAGTAACATGAAGAATTGCCACTTTCACATATATCTTCAATTCCTGTCACATACAAGGTGTTCAATAATTGTTTGCAAGCATAGTAGACATCTGTTGAACTTGATCAATAATGCTCTCTAAAGGGAAGGTTTCCATTTAAATATTTTAAGGGCTGGAGATGTAGCTCAGTGGTACAGTGCTTGCCCAGCATGTGTGAGGCCCTGAGTTTGATCCCCAGCACTACAAAAAATAATAAATAAATATTTTAAGAAACACAGATGGTTTGCCAAATATTTCTCCACCTCTGGAATGTTATAAGAGATTCCAGCCACAGGAAGTTCAAGAGAGAGTAATCACAGTAACCAATCTGTTTAATCAATGATTACTCTTCAGGGTAAAAATTCATTCCTTGACTTAATTGGAACAAGCATAGATTTGAAATAACTATGTGCCAAATTTTGGCTTCTTCATGACAGGGCTTCAAAATAAACAACATGTTTTGCTCTCATGAAACATTCATTGAATAACAGTATATATACTGCATTGTACTTGGTATTAAGAATATTTGACAGAAGTTCAAAATGATCCAGTCCAGGTTGGAATGAGTTTCAGATTGAAGAAGTAAACAACCATAAGTTGTGAAATTAGGTATTCATTCAGTCACCACCTAGAAACCATGTACTGTGCCTGCTCTGTCACTAAGTCAGGCAACAGAGATTTGGACATTATAAAGCAAGGCCTCTGGCATCAAAGGGCCACTGCACATGTTGCTAGAACAAAGTGCAGCCTGAGTCAACTTAGATGCTTACTGGTGAGTCTGGGCTCTCGTTTTCTCCATGGAGAAAAGGGGTCTTTTAAAAAGTGCAGAATACAGAAAGAGTTATCAAAAGAACCTGGAAATGAAGAAAATAGAGACAGACCTTGAAGTATAAAAATAATTTTTGACTAAAAAAATTCAAAAGCGAAGAATCAATTTTCATCTGACTTTCTGTTGTAAGATACAGTGATAACATCAGCCAAATATGACAGTAAGTAACAATATTAGCTTTCCTGAAAGGGTATTCACCATTCCTTGTAATGTACTTTTAGCTACCAGTATTTGGTTGAATAAAACAAATCAATATATAGGAAGTCTGGTGCTTCTGGTCAATCCAAATAATACTATATCTGTGAAAAATTAAATATTTATTTTATAGTCAAAACATGGTTGTGTTTACTTCTTACCACTGTCATGAAAATCCTCAATGCCGTAGCAATGCCATGCAGAATAAAGTACATGTGTGTTTCAGGAAGAAGGAACAGGGAAAAGAGAAATATCTTAGATCAACTGAAGAGCATTAAAATTTAGGGGAAAAATCTATTCTACAACTGTAAATTTGGCCTAATGCTCTCTATGATCACTGTTACTTACAACAGATTTGGGTTGAATGATTGGTGATCATGAGCTTTTGCAAAGAGCATCAGGCCTATGTCATAGAGCAAAAGAGAACCTTAGGACCTATAAGTAGGTTGGATATTTGACATAATTGAAGCCAAAATATAGAATAGATACAGCTGGGTCTGGCTGTGCTTCAAGATGATGTGTGGAAGCATTTGATTAGGAAATTGGAAAAGATAAGATATTTCTTATTAGGAAAAAGTCTGATACACTCAATGTTGTATAAAAGAACCATTTAACATAACTATTACCCAAATGGTACAATATTGCTTGATTTTCAGGTGCACCCATTAACTATTAATATAAACTAAGGAATTCACAACAGGCCTCTGAGAAGGCAGACAAGCAGGCATATTAACAAAATTGTCAATGAAATTTCTGGCTGCTAAAGGATTCTGTAATAAGCTCTCCCTATTTTGCCCCCACCTCTTCCCTAGAGAAGGAAGCAGAGAGAAAAATGCTTTCTTTTCCAGAGATAAAAATGCTTTCTTTTCCTAAATTTGATATTTGGACACATTTCCATTCTTGAGCCATTAACACATTTCCTCAGAAATGACATATGGTGTATGTTCTTTCTGCAATATCTATACCACTCCCTGAAAATGTGGGTCATTCTCTGGAGACTTAATTTATGGTAAGAACATTGCCACAGGCAGGTACCAAGATCCGATGTCACTGATTATATGAAATTCCATAAATATGAGTAATCTGGGTCCTAGGGGGCACCAAATCTTTTTTAGTGTCTTTAAAGCAGCATGTAACTGAATGACTAAAAGAGAAAAACTAGAAAAGTAGAAAAAGTCAATGACTGAAACAAATACTGAATTATCCAAAAGATGATACACCAGAGGTTAACTAATGGGCACTTACATAACTATAATTTCTGGCATGACTTATATAGATCTTGGATATACTACTTTTTGGCAGGAGTCAATTCAGGTATGCCCACTGATCATACTTGGTCATGATAAGACCCTACAAAGTAGAAAAAATAATACATCTAATCCTATTACATGCACATAATTTATCTTTTTTGGTACTAGGTACTAAACTCAGGGGCACTGAACCACTGAGCCACATCCCCAGCCCTACTTTTGTATTTTATTTAGAGATAGCATCTCACTGAGTTGCTTCGAGTTCTCTAAGTTGCTGAGACTGGCTTTGAACTCACAATCGTCCTGCCTCAACCTCCAGAACTGCTGAGATTACAAGCATGTGCTATAGCACGGGGCTTACATGCATATTTCTGAATGGCACTATTTGATGGTCACACAGACATGAAATAAAACCAAGCAAATATATACTTTAATGCAAATGAAATAATAATAAAACACAAAGAATGACTACTTATGAGGAATCATAAGAATAGACATGGATCTCCTGGAAGTGGTGGGAATAATCACAAAGGTTTAAATGTCTTAAGTGATCCCATCTTAGCAGATCATATCATGAACACAGACTTTCAATTCCTCTATGGATTACTGTTCATATCTGCTAGATCCAGAGTTCTAAACGTCTTGTAATGATTGTGAACAGAGAGGATAGAAAGAGTTATTGAGTCTTTCCTGACCTAAATTTATATTTTTAAGGTATACATTCATACAATAAATATTTATTGATTCACCTCTGTCAGGTCTACAGATATAAAAGTTAGTAATAATAAAGATAATAAAGTTAGTAATCCTGGTCTTCGGGCAGCTTACAGTCTAGTCTACTGAGGAATAGATAAGAACAAGTATCTTTATACAACCCAGTATAGAATAAATGTGTAATTAGGATTTGGTGTGTAATATAGAGTTGTGGAGCCTTAAGCAAACTGAACAACAATATGCCTTGTCCAATGAGATTTAAGTGTGTTTGTTTGATTTTAATTTAAAGATTATGCCAGCCAAGCAAAAATAAGACTGTGGGCTGCATTCCATGTGAGAGTGATAAGTGCTGAGTAGGTGCTGTAGGGGTCCACATTGGGGTCCAAACTACTCAGTAGAGCCTGGCATGGAACTTGTGAAGAATGAACTGATTTGTACATGGGTCTAGGGACACCCTTTAATGTAGCATGAAGTAGGGAAACAGAGAGGCAGGGGAGATAGCAGCTGTGGCTACAAAGGACTTGCCCTCAAGAACCATGGAAAAATATGCCAGTGACATGAGAGAATGACCAGTGCAGATCTATGATCCAGAAAGATCTTTCTGGCTATTGCACTAGATTTTAAAAGGGCAAACTGGAGACAAGAAGGCCGTTTAAGAGGCTGCTGTGATAATATGGGCCAGATGTATCTGCATGCTCATTTTTTTAATTAACAAAAGATATGCTTTTTTTAAATGAATGGAAAAAATGAAAAATGAAGAAAATCTTCTGTCTTTTTAAGTTTTACTCAGTGCGTGAGAACAGCGTGTGCCAGAATTTAGTTCTTTGGCTGTTCTGATGATAAATACCAGAGGTTATTAGTCAGGAGTCTCCAAATGTGAAAGACATATTGAACTGATGAACTTTTACTCCCACTGTCATTTTAAAGCGATGGTATATATGCCGATGAATAAGACACTTGATGACACTTTTTCTTCACACAAAAGATTTTTGCTACCCTAAGAAAATGAAAACATGCCTTTTTGCAAGGGCAGAAGGAAGAATGTGTGTCCAGTCAGAAAGGTGAGGCTTGAAAAGCTACCTGTACCTGCCTCAGGACATCTCTGCCCAGCACAATTCTACATTTTCAGATGGGCTCCTGGTAGGGAAGGAGCTATCATCACCATGGGGAGGCCAACAGTTTTTTCTTCTCCATGATGCCAGCCGTGGAGATGGTCAGACGTACTAGTCCTCAAAACATAAAATACACCTTCAAAATGCCATGTGTACCATATTGGAAAATTTCTGTGATTAAACATTCATTTAAGAACCTTCTGGAAACTCAATACCATGTTATATAGCCATTAAATGAAGAACAGGCAATCATATGGCAAATATGTAGAACATGCTACAAGCAAAAAATGAAAATTCAAAACTGTATTACAGCTGGGTGCCATCGTGAATGTCTGCAATCCCAGAAACTCAGGAGGCCAAGGCAAGAGGACTGCAAGTTCCAGGCCAACCTCAGCAACTTAGTGAGACCATATCTCAAAATGAAAAATATAAAGAGCTGGGGATATAGCTTAGAGATAAAGCATCCCCAGGTTCAATCTCCCCAGTACCAAAAAAAATTATCAACAATAAATTCTAGCTATGCAAGTAGTCTCAGCACAAGGGAAAAGATGACTATAAGGAAACATACAGAATCTTGACATCATTTGTTCAAGAGCAGACTTAGAGTTATCATGATCTGATCTCACAGAGCCAGTTCTAAGTGCTTTACTTTTCTGAAACATAAAATGGAAACAATACTATCTAACTTCCAGTTATCGTGAGAATTAGAGATAATGAATGTGAAGTACTGAAACAGTGCATGGCAATGAATGAGGCTAAAAATTTCATATAAAATTTTAATTCATTTTCTCTGTTTTTCAAATGTTCTAGGTTGTAGTTGGTACTTTATGTCCCATATTGTTGAGGCCCTCTAAAGTGCCCAAGGACAAATCAGGTCTCATTTGCTTTCTTTTCTTCAGTACAGGGCTACTCACAGGGGACACCCCAAACATAAATGCTATTACCTGAAACATGAGAAAGTACATGCCCAGGCTGAGAAGCCAATGATCTGGGTCTTCCTTTCCCGTCAGTGTGTGCCCTTGGACAAGTCATTTAACCCTTCTGGGCTTCTGTTCCCTTATCTGTAATCCAGGCATTTGGACTCAATATTTTCCAGTCCTTGAATGTTTTGATTTTTATCTCCTTAAATCTAGGCAGTTTACGATAGGCAACTTGGGAAAATTTTTATTTATTTTAAACCAGAGAATTTTCAAAGAGGGAAGAATCCCAAAGGCCATCTAACCCCTCATCTACCCCAAGGCAGCTCCATCCCTCAACCATCCTAGGCAGATGTGTCCCCTTCCATTTTTAACCATCTCCAGGTAAGTCCCTTCTAACGTTTCACCTTAAATCTACAGCACTTCTTCTCAGGAATTTAGGATCTCTGTGAAGAGTAGCACAAGTTTCCCTCTTCTTCAGATTCTATTGCTAAATCATCTCTCCAGTGTATGAACTAGAAATCAGAAGCACTGTGAGAATATGCCAATAAAATCTGCATGTCCAATCAATCACCAAGCCCAGTCAATTTATTTCTCCATTCTAACCTCTCCATATTGACTAAAAGTGCTTTAGACTTATCAACATTCCTTGTTCAGGTGACTATGAAGCCCCAATCATGGTCCCTTCAAAACTACACTTATCCCTTATTTGTTGTGTGCCTGTGGAGATCCAGGCACTGTGGGAAGCTTGAAGGATATGACTGGGGACAAGATGAACATGATTCCTGTGCTCACAGAGTCCACAGTCTAGTGAGTGAGTGGGGGAGGGATCAAATAAATGGAATTGTAGTGAATTGTGTCAAGGGAGCTTTGACATGAGATGGGAGTGTACTAGTGACAAGTAAGGGCTCTGGAGCTAGACAGACTGGGTTCAAATCCTGACTTCTCCATCATCTTTCCATCCATGAAGTGAAAATGTTAGTGCCTCCTTCATGGGGTTGATGAAATGCATTGATACATGTAGAACAGAGTCTGGCACATGATAGAAGCACAATAATTGTCCTTGTTCACAAAATGATCTGTCTGCCAAACAACTCTGACAAAGACTCTCTTCTTCTTAAGACTCTTCAGTGGTTTTCCAAGGCTATGGAATAAGATCCAGGTCCCTAGCATGACTGAAGGACCCTTAAGATCCTTACCAGGTCAGTTCTGCAGACGAGACCTGCTTTGAAATGTTCCTGAACTGCTTCAAGTTTCCATCTCACACCAGCTGACTTGTTCCTCCAAGATTTTGTTCACGCTTCACTCTGTCTGGCAAACCCTTCCCTGGCAAAGTCCTTCACATCTTTTAAAGCTCATCTCAGGTGTCACTCTCTCTAGGAAGCTTTCCCTGACAGTCTTCTACCCTATCAACTTGCCCTCCTGTGACATCCATAGTACCTCTGTAGAGCTCAAACCTCCACTTACTATGTTGTGTTAAAGTTATTAATAAATGTATTTACTTCCCATATTTGAGTTCCTTGAAAGTAGAACTGTGTTCACTCATTTTTGTTATCCTCAGTACCTAGAACAGTGCCTGACACATTGCATATAGCTAACAAATGTGCAGGGGAGTGAATGCATGTAGATTTGTACCAAAAGTGTTTCACATAATTTTCAAACAGCCTACACCATTTTGGGAGATATTGGTGCAATCATTCTTCACTTAGAAGTGGTTGATAAATGTCCCCAAATTTTACTCATTGAACACCATGTAAATGAGCTGTCATGTTCCTTCGCTTACAAAATTACTTGCCAATTACACTTAGATGATCCCAGCGTTAATTGCCATGTAAACTATACCCTGGCTGAGATAGCCCATATCATCAATTTAACTTTACCCTCTCATCATATGGTACTTACCATGTAATTAAATAAATGGTCAACCACTGCCACAATTGTGTATTTCCCCAATGAAGTGAAGTGGCTACATTTGTCATTGATTTATCAGTTATGACAATCTGTAACACACCTCCTTTTAATCTTAGAAGCTTAAAAAATTCAAAGAACACTGTACATTTGAAAAAGAAGTTCCAAATGTTTGATTAAAAAGATACACATTATAAAATCTTTGTTTTCCTTTAAAACAAAGACACAAAGATATAAAAACAAAACTCCTCATTCTTTCTGGGAAAGAATTCTTCCTGAAATCTCAGATAACAAAAATTATTCCAAGCATTCAAAGTGCATTTAGCTCTTTGAGCAACTTATAATTTATTTCAAACAGTTGCTTTTTTGTGTGAAAAGTAGATGCATCTTACTGAGGTTGACATTCTTTTCTGATAGACTGGCTAATATCTTATGCAAGAATTAGATAGATGAGAGAGATCCTGAATGCTGATGGTGGCTCTGAGTGACGGAATTTTCATCTGCTTCTCTGGATGCCGCCTCCACACCTGACACAGGTAATCACATTGACTTCTCAGCATGGCCACATTAGGCCAAATGGATTCGCAAACAGAGGTTCTGTCTAAAGGGACCATTTGACTTCCAGAACATACTGCTCAGAGGCCTTGATTGAAAAGGAGGTCAATGCGGGCCCAAATATCTCTCTACCCCCTGAGGTGGAATAATTGATGTGCAGCAGCCCCTACAGATGTGGAGTCACCAGGGTGATGGATGGATATAAGTATATTATTCACATGTACATCTGCTAATATACAGGTCCCAGTGCAAACACCAGGACTTAAGAATATTATGTGGATTTAGGACAATCCCTGAAGGACTCTAGTTCTATTAAAATTTTGTTTGGCAGCCTGGGGCTGCCACAAGCTTCATGTATTTGAGAGGGGGAACCAAACCACTTTAAAAATAAATTTAATAAATTTTGTAATGTCAAGTCATTAACATCCTGTCTAGTCATATAGTCTTCATATTTTGAAACATTAACCTGTAGAATTTTATTAACCCTTGTAATATCTGTATTAATGTTTTTATTTTCCTTGTGTTCTTTTGCCAAAGAGGGTTAATTATGTTGTAAAAACTGAAGGAAAAACTCCCATTTTTCCTCTATAGGTGTTTTTCTTTTTTATTTACTTTATCCATGCATTATAATTATACTTAATATGGTATTCATTATGCCATATTCATACATGCACATAATTTGATCATCTCAGTCCCTTCCTTCCCCCTTATCCACCTACTCTACTCACTGATCTCCCTTCTATTATTATTATTAGTAGTAGTAGTACATTATATGTATGATTCATGGTGGTATATTTATACATGGACTTAGCACAATATGACAGATTTTATTCCCCACTACTTTTTCGTGCCCTCCCCTCCTCCCTCCGTCTTGATCCCCTTTTATAGTTATTTTTCTTGTCACAAATATACCAGGCAGTACCCAGAAAGCCCAGTGATCAGACCACTTTGGTTTGTAAATGTTAGAGAAAATAACTCGCAGACATACTTGGTTATCATTTGATGGTTTATAACATTAGTGAGAATTTTCTGTTGTAGTAGTTATAATGTTATTTTTACAGATGTTCATTCATTAATTCAAGCAGATTTTTTTTTAGTATCTATCATGTATGAGCAAGTCTGGGAGTCAGAGGAAATCCAAAGAGACATAAGCTATCCCTCAAATTGTGACAGCCACAAGAGAACAATTGAGGTGTGGGTGGG
Source organism: Sciurus carolinensis (assembly GCF_902686445.1). NCBI lineage: Eukaryota > Metazoa > Chordata > Mammalia > Rodentia > Sciuridae > Sciurus > Sciurus carolinensis. The sequence continues at coordinate 134,330,250 of NC_062214.1, read as the reverse complement.
TAGGTGGGAAGAATTTCAACTTCTCTAAGAAGGCCTGAGCTTCTCACACCGTATGTTCTCAGGAATTCAAGGAAGAGTGTACAACTCCTTAAAATGAAAAAAAAAAAAAAAAGCATCCTCACATTCAACATGTTCATTTGATCTTCACAACAACTCTAAATAAGTATGACAGACATTTTTTCTGACTAATGTAAAGATCTAAGATTTCTACCTTATTTACAAGTAAATTGTTTTAAGATTCTAAAATTCCAGGTAACCCAGTGGATAAGCAGGATCTGTGCATGGGGTACACAGGATGAAAGATAGAAGGTGACTATACCTAGCTCATGTGACTTTTTTGTCCAGACACAACATTCTCTGGCCTGTGTGTGAACCCCATAGTACAAGGCCCATCTACAAATTTTTTCTTCAAGGCTTAATATACCTTGCCCTAATTAGGAAATGTTTAATAAATATAGCATTTCCTGACATCTAGTTAAAAAGTCATTACCCCAGCAGCACAGGAGGATGAGGCAAGAGGATTGCAAATTCAAGGCCAACCTCAACAACTCAGAGAGAACCTCAGCAACTTAGTAAGATCCTGTCTCGAAATAAAAAATAAAAAGATCTGAGGATGTAGCTCAGCAGTAAAATGTCCCTGGGTTCAATCCCCAGTACAAAACAAACAAAATAAAGTCATTAATTCCTTTAAAAAAAAAAAAAACTATACATGAGTAAACTGGGCACCAATAATTTTCAAATAATTAAAACTGCTAGGTACTATGGCCCAAGAGTCCTTAAACTCAGGTAGAAAGTGTACTTCCTAGGTACTTTAAGCAGTGCAAGGATCCTTTTTAAAAGAAAAGGGAAGACAATACTATTTGTCTCCTAGATATACAGAATTAATTATATGAGTGAAGGAATGTGGTCCAGGATTTTCACATATCCAAAATGAGCCTCCTACCATACCTACTTCCCCACTTCCTCCCCACAAATCAACCTCAAAATGCCTGAATGCCATAAATTCCTGACAGACCCTTCTATCACTATCCACCAAAGTTAATAACTCAAGGCTGTGAGTTGAGTATTTCAAATTCCCTAAAGAAAAGTAATGTTGCTGTTTCCTGTGAAACCCTCACTCACCTTAAACTCATGGGAATCAAGGAAGACAAGCAAATGGAACTTCAAAGCTCCTGTGAGGCCACCAGCCTGCTCATGGAGGTTGAGGGAGGTGGAAGGCAGGATGGCCACACAGCTCTGGCTTTTGAAGTTTGACTGACTGCCTCACATTAGCTGAGTAGCACTGCGTGCATGGTTACTGCTGTTCTTGCGAAGCTCAACTTGCTCAGGCTGTGGTTGTCTATCATCTCAGCAGGGAAAGGGAGGTGGGAGAGGTGGGCACCAGGAAGTGGAAAAAAGAAAACTGTGTCATCTCTTAACTTCAAGCAATGAAACATGGAGCAAAGGTGGAGACAGAAGAATACACAAAAGAAAACAGCATCAAGTATTTTGGGAAGTTTTCTTGTATGCCTAAAAACTCTGAGAAGTATACTGGTTTTTCTTCTGATACATATGAAAGTTATTTTATCAGAAATACAATATAAAGATCTAACTATGGAGGACAAATGTGTGCAAATATCTTTACTAGGAATTTTGTTAGCCAGTTTTTCATAAATACTCAGGGTAATGACACAATAAGGAAAAATTGTCAAACTCTTCACAGGTACCAAGATAATGAATTTTTGTGCTGCTCTGTCACCTTGTGGCAACCAACTCAAATTGCAGGTATTAATCCTGAAATGAACAAAAAAGTTCAGAGAGGTGTGTTTTACAAGTCTACCCCTGTAAACATGAACCAAACACATACACATATAAATGTGGGTCCTACTTACTTTTCAGGACATGGAGTGACAGTTGTTCAGAGTGTGTGTTAAGAGTGTGACAGACTCTCATTACATGGAATCCCTGAGTTGCTACAGTAGGCAGACACTAATAGGACCAAAAGCAAACTCTCAACTGATGTTAAAATTATACATGTTCATGAAGTATTATTTGCAAAGTCATAAATAAGGAGGAAGCTTAAATTCCCATCATTGTAGGAAAGAATTAAACTGTGGCACATTCACACAATAAAATACTGAGGAGCTTCTAAAACATACAGATCTTCATATTTTTATGGAAGGATATTTGAGATATTTTTAGGTTCAAAAAGCAAATTGTTGAACAGTACATCTAATATGAATTTTAAAATTCTTGAAATGTATGCTTTTACATAAAAAAAAGACATAGACTTTGTTCAGAAAGACATAGAACAAACAGTTTACATTGGTTACTTAAGGGAAGGTAAAGTGTTTTAATTTTATGCTCTTTTACATGTTTTGATTATTTTAGTGAGTAGAATGTAAGGCTTTTTAAAACTAGAATCCAATAATTTCAGTAGTTGTGTGAAAGACAAAGTTTGCTCCACCTTCATCAATGCCCCTCGTACTCACAGCACTCTTAGGACATTTGCCCCTTCTTTTCCATGAAAATACTTTGTAATGCTCACATCACCTAGTGTCACACACTCACTCCCTAGAACTGCTCTTGAACCTCAGTGCCACTCCACTCCCACTGAAGCTTTCTGCAACTTCTATATTCTTAGCTACATTCACATCTTTCCCAGACTGTCAGATGCAGGGCAGTGGGACTTAGTAGCTTCGGGGGAGACAAAAGCAAATGGATAACATATTAGTCATGATATTTCATACCACACAAGAGTAAGCCTCAAAAAGGGAGCTGTTGACTTGTATGATTTGCCCCATTCTCTAATCTACTCCTTTCCCTATTCTTACCTCCTTCACCTAACACTGGCACTCTGAATTTCTTACTGCTTAATCATTCTTTAATTTACTCATTCAACTACAGTCTCCTTGATCTTAAACTTGTTCCTTCCACATGTAAGTAAGAAAACTCCCGAGGACACCCTGCTCTTTCCAGGACTGGAATCCAAGTGTGCTTTTGCCAAGGGTAGAAACCTATTACATGCTTATCAGACTGGCTTTCTGGGTCTGTCTAACTCTGGATTCCTCAAACTGTTAGTTATCTGTGGTTTTTTTTGGAACATAACCACTATAATATTTCTTTTTAAAATATTTCTATTCACATTATAGACAATTGATTAAGTAGTATTAATATTTTTAAAACTCTTGTAAATATGAAAAGAAAAGGCCAAAGACCAAACAGAAAAATAGGCTCAGAAAATGAGCAGATAGTTTTCAAAAAGGAAATACATAGGACTAGTAAAAAATATGGAGAGATACTTACCTCTACTTAAAATATAAGAAATACACACTAAAACACAATAAGATGCCATTTGTAACTATCACAGTGACAAAGTTCAACCAATACTCTGATAGCAGGAATGTGCAGCAACAGATGTTTTCATGCATTGCTGAGTATAAACTAGCAAAATCTCTATCACAGAGTGTAGCAAAACATGAAAATGTCAAATGTGCATAACTTTTTATCCAGGAATTTCACATGTAAGGTATATTTATTCTTTGCAAGATGATGAATTTCAAATCATATGCACTCAAGCATCATTTGTAATAGGAAAAAAGATTACAAACAACCTAAATATCCAGCATAAAAGATTGCTTAAATAAGTTATGACGTATTCATAAAAGGGAATACTGTGCAGTCATTCAAAAGGATGTAGCTCTATGTTTACTGAGTTTGCACTACTGCTAATATTAACTGAGGGAACAAAGAACATATATGCATTTATTTTTAAATACTTGGAATAACTATGAAATTATATAGAGAAATAAGGAGTAGTGGTTGCTCCAAGGAAGACCTGGTACCTGAGGAAACATGAATAAAGGGGAGACTTACTTTTTTTTTTTTAATTGTAAACAAATGGGATACATGTTGTTTCTCTGTTTGTACATGGCGTAAAGGTGTACCATTTGTGTAATCATAAATTTACATAGGGTAATGTTGTTTGATTCATTCTGTTATTTTCCCCTTCCCCCCACCCCTCCCACCCCTCTTTTCCCTCTATACAGTCCTTCCTTCCTCCATTGGGAGACTTACTTTTGACCTTCACCATCTTACTGCCTTGCTCTATTTACTCTTTGAATTCTACTGTCATATCTATACAGTCAGTCCAAAAAAAATTTTAAAACCAAAAACTGTCTGCCTGTACTAGTACATCAAATAGTATACTCAAATCCATTTTCTATCATGCCCATAATTATTCTCCTCTAAGCCCAGTTAATTATGCCAGGCTGACCCTACCCTATAACATTTATGGTTCATTCATGTCACTCTCATGACATGAATTATTTTATTTCAAAATAAAACCAAACCTTCAGTGAGTCCCTATTGCCTCCAGAGAAAAACTCAATCTGTTAAAAAGTCATTCAATCTCCTTCATCATCAACCCCACCTGCAAGACTCTAACCTAGTCTCCATCACACCAGATGGCTCAACATACCTACCTTACCTGTCCAATAAAATTTCCTCCCATTTTCTCTCCTCCTGTATTCACCTACCAAAGTTATACATGCCCTTTGAGGCCTACATCAAATTACTCTTTAAACCTTCTCTATCCCCAGGAAGAACCAATAAATAAATTGTTCTCCATACTCCTAAGAGTGCTTCATTTATCTTACAGAAAGTTTCCTGAACATGAATATTATGTTAGCTATTAAAGGGTCTACAAAAGACTACAGACAACCTATGATTTTTCTCCCTTTGATTGAAAATCCCTGAAAAAAAAAGAAACTAAGTTCATTTATCTTGTATTCCTAACAACAAATAACTTCCTGGCAATCACAGTTGCTTGATACAGATGAACTTGAATTCATAGTCACCATTTCTTCCCACTGTTCTTATTCATCAAACTCCATTAATAATGTGGTTTCTCCAAGACTAATACTATATGGTTAGTTAATGTTTGTCCATCAAAACATGTGCCACCTATGAAAATTTATTCCCCAAGTTTAAGAAGGGCCCCTGTGGTTAGTCATTTTCTCTAAATCTTGGCCCAGCTGTCTGGTGTACGTTTGACTTCACCTTCTCCCATCAGAAACTCAGGCTATAGGTAAGTGAATTTCTGGTTTGTTTTCCTAGGACTGATTGCATGTACTGTGGTGGTCATTTGGTGAATAAAGCATGTGTGAAAAGAATTTGGGAGATCAAAGTTATCAATTCAGGAGCAAATGGATATGAAACAGAATCTCTAGAGGGGTAGTTGCTGGCCTGATCTGCTGCTTTACTCTTAAGCAGTCTAATTCTGAAGATCCTCTTAAATGATAAACATTAATAAATTATCTTAAAGGATAGCCAAGAGCTATTTATGATGTATGTTCCTATGCTTTTATTTATTATCATTCTGCTCAAATGTGATCAATCAAAAAGATTGTGGGGGAAAACAGTTTAAACATCCAACAGCATGTGAATGGATAAACTGTCCTATATCCATGTAATGGAATACTACTCAGCAATAAAAAGGAATGAAACTGACAAGAGTAACATGACATATCTCAAAATAAATATGTTGAATGAAAGAAGCCAGACCTAATCCCTCCAAAGAGAATGCATAGTGTTTGTTTCTAGAAAGTACAAAATAATCCAAGAATGCTATAATGCACATCAGTAATTGCAGAGGAATGGAAGAGAGGATGGAGAAGGGCAGGAGAGAGGAATTATAAAGTGTCATAAAGAATCTTTTGTGGGTGGATGAATATGTCCATTATCTTGATTATAGTAATTATTTTATGGACATGTATATTTTGCAGATTGTCAAAACATAAAATTGTATACTTTAAAATATACATTTGTCATATGACAATTTTACCTCTCAATAAAACAGTTTTTAAAAAGTGGTAGAAAGACAGAGGTGAGGGAAGGAACAGAGAACTGATTCTATTCAAGAATATAATGCTACTTTAAAAGTGATTTTCAAAGGATTTTTCAATACCCCCCAAAATACACTTCCAAAGTGACATTTTCTTGAAATGTCATTTTCTAAGAAGATAGGAATTGTAGTGTTGAAAGGAGCAGCCAGGTTGCAAGCAGAAGATTAATTATCATGGAAAATCATTGATGTATCATTGCAATTTCACAGTATTTTTTACTGTTAAAATAAAGCTCCTTCATATCTCTAATAAAGGTATTGTAAAGCTTTAATTGATTTGTGTTGGTAAAAACCCTTGGTTACCATCATGGAAAATAATTGAATCAAGTATCAAAATATAAATGTACAACTTTTGTTATGATTTTTATATTTGCTTTTCTTTATAATTAACATTAGAGGGTGCCAGCTATTCTAACATATTGTATTAGGGGAGATTCTCACTCTATGGGCTTGCTCCTCTCTTCTTTTAATGTTAAGTTATAGAATCTATAAAGTCAGTTAAATAAACTTGTGTAGCTATCTCTACTATTGGATAACTTGCAAATACCACTTACCCACCTGTTAGAAGCAAGTCATTTATGTGGGATGTAAGGAATATAAATCTCTAGGCTTACTCATATATTTGCTTTTAAGAGAAAGTAAACTTTCTTTGTCTTCTCTTTGAAAATAACAATATTAACTCAGCATGACAGCAAGGAAATGCAATAAAAATATAAATGACAATATTCAATATTGGTCAGAAAGACAATATAGACACACAGACAGAAAAAACTCAGAATCTATTTGAAGGATGTTTGAGCCATAGGCTGTGTCTAGAATAACAAACGATCATGAACAGTAACTATTAATGATTCTTTTTTTTTTTTTTTTTTCACAGTTCTGGGGATCAAACCCAGAGGCTGGTGTATGCTAGGCGCTGCTCTACCATTGAGTTACATCCTAGCCCACGACTGTCCTTAAGTATCACTTAGTAACAATTCACACACTCTAGGACTTTAACAACTGTCAAACATTGTTATTCATCATTTCAGAAGTGAAATTTGAGATTGTGACTTAATATCCAGTAATCACAGTCTCTTACTATTTGAAAAGCCAAGACAAAGAAGATATCCCTAAACTAACTCTATTCCCACCAACATAATCAGAAAAGATCATGAGAAAACTTGTCAAAGAAAGTGTTATATATAATTAGGCAGAAACAAAGCTATTCTGAAGAGAACTATCTTAAGAAGGACCCTCTGCTATGAATCTCCAATGTAGAGATCCACAGCAAAGTAAATTGTGATTTTCATATTTTGGATGAGGATGTCATTATGAGACAGATACAGACGCCTATAATTCACCTTAAAACATGCTGCAATTTATAAGGATAGATAGAATACAGTAGTGACTAGGCACATGTGGCAATTTAAATTTAAATGTAGTTAATTAAAATTAAAAATTCATTTCCTCAGTTGCACTAGTCACATTTCAAGTGCACAGCAGACACATGTAGTTAGAGGTACCTGTATAGGACAGTGCAACAAAAAATAATCCCTCATCACAGAAAATTCTAGTGGATGACTTTGGGTTTGAATGAGATAGAGTCCAACATAAGGATGCCAAATAAGGATCTCTGGGATACTGGAGTTGAGAGTGGGAGCACACTTTAGTTTAAAGGCGTGTAATGCTCAACTCCCAAGAGATCTTGGCTCAGACTCTCCTAGCCTGGCTTTCAATAAGTAACGGAGACTTAAAGTGCTTTTTGTGCCCCCATGCCCTCCGGGACCTCAAAAACTAAATGTGTGTTTTCCATAAAATATTAAATCAAGAAAATTAAGACAGCACACTTAATGTGAAATAAAGTTCATATACTCCTGTTTAAACACAGATTAGAATTTCTGTCAGAACAATGCCAGTGAAAAGTTGACATTCTAATTAATATGATTTACATTATAAAGCACTGAATATCTTTATCTTGCTATTATGAAATGCCCTCTTTTTTTAAAAAAAATTGGAACTGTACTCAACAGGGAATTGAATACTAAGGGCACTATTTAAAAATACATGTACAAGAGAGGCAGTTAGGGTCACTGGCATTTTTACACACCATCAACTCAGGTCTCCAAAAAGGGAAGCAATATGCTCATCCTCTGCCACACACTTTGTCATTCTTTATCATCCATACAGCTATCTGCATGCAGCAAGAGGATTTTGAGGCTGTTTTTCTTGCAACAATATAAACATGCTGCAAAACACAAACACTTATAAATACAAAAATATTTTCTTTTTCTTGCTCTCCTCTCTTTTCTCCCTCTCACAGTCTCTCCCCCTTCTCTCTCTCTCTCTCTCTCTCTCTCTCTCTCTCTCTCTCTTTCTCTCTCTCTCTCTCTCTCTCTCTCTCTCTCTCTCTCTCTCACTTAACATCACAGAGAACAGCTCTGGAACCCTGTGAACACACACCTATGTAGGACTCCCACCCAGTGTTCGCTCGATCCAAATTCTGAGTTTGTAGAAGGGGCAGAAAATCAACCCCACAGTTGGGTACCCAAGGATTCGTGTTCATTGCCTTTGTCAATTTTATGCTATCAGTGAGAGGAATGAAGATGAGACCCTTAAAGCTTGAATTTTCATTTCCTGTGACAACGTGCTTTTTCTTCATGCTTTATCACACTCCACTACTTGGTTTCCGCCCCTTCATAATTGATATCGGCCATTTGAAGCATTCAGTAAAAACCTCATGAGGTTCATCAAATGTCCCCCAGTCTATAATTCTTGCTTTTAACATACTCAGAAGCATATTCATCCAAGTGTGTTCCACTTCCCCTCCATGGTTTTCCCTGTGCACAGGGACGAGTATAATGACAGTTGTATTAATTATCCACTGAAAAATCCACATAGCAGCAAAAATGATGGAGATCATTGTTTTAAATATTTTATTAAAATAACCCAGTGTAGAACAGATAAAGTAGACCCTCTTGATAATGAGAGGCTCATTAATTTTACAAGAATTCTAGAAAGCTTAGAATGGTCAGCAAAATTGTCTTTCATTCATTTATTTTTTTCAGAAGAGGAAAACCTTTGATTGTCACTTGAGAGAGCAAGACCCTAGCAAAATTTTCTAAGGTGTTTTAAAATAGTTATTTACCCTTCTGGTAAAGCTTTGAAAAATCCTAGATTTCACAGTATTACTTGAAACACCTATAAATCTTCAGCTTTTATAGTTTACCCCATTAAAATTTGGTTTCATTAGCCTGTAATGACTGTTGATAACTAAAACTGATATTTTACATAGACAAACACATTAACATCCTTCAATTACTGATAATAAGAACAACACAATCTTGCCTACCAAGTGTGTTTCCAGGTATAGTTTGAGGACATCGGTCTCTGCTTTAGGGGGAGTCCAATTCTCAGTGGTTTCCATGGCTTCATTTAACCAATGAATAAATTCATCCAGCTTGTTGACAAACCCCTTATGAGAGAAAAGAAAAAGGGAAAAAGAAAAAGAAAAAGAAAGGCATATTAGTTTTTTTTTTTTTTTTTTTTAAGTCAAACTTAAAAATTCTAAACCTCACCCGTGGTGAAAGTCATACCACTTCACTCCCATCCTAGTGCCATTTATCCTGTGATGAAATTTCCACTATTCTTGGTCATGAAATCTCTCCAAATAGGAAAACAAAAAAATTTTTTAAAAACCTATCCTTTGATCCCCCCCCCCCCCAGGAACACTTGCCCAAAGAATTTGGATTGGATTGTGGGGTATCAGTGCATAGGTGACCTTGAAACATCAAAATATTTTTGGCATCTGTTGAGCATCCCCTTGCCAAAAAAAAATTGAATGAGATGTTCTAGGAAGAGCCTCTGACTTTGGGTGATGAAACCATTCCTGTTCTTTACTCAGAGGCCTATGGAGTTGAGTTGCCTTTGCCGAACTAAAAATATATTCTAAAATCACATAAGTGTTTAAAGGCACTTAGATGAGCTCTATCCACAGTCCAAAGGTCTGGCTGAACCTGAGTGCTAAGAAACATGGAAGGGAAGAATAGTGGGACTGATGAACAAACATAACCACCTGATTCTGGCTATGTCTGGACATAAATATTCTTGTCTAGCAAGCACAAATCACAATAATCTTGCAATTTTTCAAATAGTGGCTATAAAATTTTATTGACCATTTAAAAGAACACATCTGTAGAAACGAAAAATATTTTGAAAAAATGAAAGACCAGCTACAAACCTAAAGCAAAGGCATGGTGCTGAGCGCCTACTTTCCATGTCTAAGTAAACAGCACCACCTGGAGGTCATAAGGAGCAAGGGCAGGCTGCCACATTTTTAACAGCTTGCATGCTATTTCCCTATTAAACTTACCTCTTTCAGGTTTGCCTTTTTATTAATTTTGACTGATATTTTTAATGCCTAACTGAGGCTATCCTGAGACCAAAGTGAGAGTAGTGAAATTTCATTTTCTTTCTCAAGCTTCTCAGGAGCTATGGTTTTGTTGTTAAAAAAACAAAACATTCTACTAGATAATTCTTTAAGGTTCATAATCCTTTAATTTGAGCAATTGATTTGTCTCAAAAGAATTATTAGAAAAAGAAATATGGGATCAAGGAGGATGATAAGGAGAAAGGAGAAAAATAACACTCAGAAATACCTTCCTGTCTATTACAGGACAAAGCATAGATGTGGACACAGAGGCCCAAGGAATCAGATCAGACTATTCCCTCCTTGGTTGCATGTTGTCAACCTGAGTGGAACTCAATATTTCACCACATGGGGTAGTATATTGTATGTTTTCCCAGTCTATAAATGCTAGCAAAAGCTTTCTATATTGGAATGTCCCTACTGTGTCAAGACTCAGAGGGGTCAGTCAACACATCATAACTAGATTTCACAAATGAAAGGGTTTTTAAGTGTTTTAAAAATCTATCTTAATCAGGTAGTTTTGGTAAAGCCAGTAAGAAATATCATCTTAGAAACAGTTTAATCAGAAACTGTGACCTAGGCAATTGCAATTGGATGACTTTGCATGAGATAGTTCAATGCACAAATCCTAGCCTCCAAACCTAAACTCTTGATATTACTGAGGCTTCCCTTGGATTTCACTCAGAAGAGTTTTCTCTAAATGAGGCGAAAGTGTACTACAGAGATGGTTTCATGAATTTCATATACCGCATTCCCTTACAAAATACATTTGCTAATGATCCACCCAGATCAACATTTTTCTAGTTTATTCATATTACAAGTTTTTATAAATGCTAGGGATCAATACGAAATCATTCATTTTGCCCTTTCTCATGTATTTTAGATATCAGTTTGACTGCTTCTTCTTCTTTCCTGCATGTTCATAAATTTACGAGTTGTTCTGCTTTTCATTTCCTCCCTAATACTTGACTCTTAATGTAGAAGTTACCCATATCCACACGCAGTCTTCTCAATAGAGCCTTCCACCTGTTCAAAATGGTATTCCCCAAATTCCTTTTTCTGATAGACTTCCTAGGTCTTAGAATATTTCCTAAATTCATATCTGACTTGATGCTTACCATAGAGCCCTTCAGATGTTTACATTAAATTTGTGAGAAGTAAGGACAGAGTCTATTAAGACTCAAGTCCTAACTCTTGATACTCTTATAACGGAATTTTTGTGAAAAATTAAGAGACCCTTACTGAACAGATGAACCTACTGAAATACTACCATCTACATAAGTTTATCAGCAAAGCAGAATCTAGATGGTTGATAATTGTGAGGTGAAATAGTATTTTATAGTACTTACAGTATCAAATACTTTTTACTATTGAATTTGGACTTGACTTGTTATTTCTGGGTAAATAAATTGGTTTTGGGAAAAAAATCAAGTCATGAAGTCAACTATTTTGGAAATGATTGATTAAATCCAAGAAGACAAATAGCAAGATAGTCTGTGAAATATAAGCAGTAACAAACTATTTATTACCTTATTTCTCTCTGAAAAACAAATCAGTGAGCAAGTACCTAAATGGATAGGTGCCTCATCACAAAAGGTTATTCTTAGCCAAGGATTATTAAACAAGGTGTGTCATATTTTGTAAAAGAACCATGATTATATAGTTAGCTGCAATTTGTGAGATGCATATTGGGTAAAATTCATGGGAACGGGTGAACTTTTATGGATGATCTTTCTGTAGCCCAGCTTGACAGCAAAACAAGGCTGTCTGGTATCGAGGAAACAGGGGCCCTTTAAAAGCTCCTCTCTGGATTTCTTCTAAACAATATTCTCATCTGCACCAATTTTCATTTGTTGTACATTTTCCTGTTTTCTTGCCCATACTGTTTTATCAATCACAATAGGGAAATCTGATAAATCCTAGTGCTCCTACCTTATAATAAAAAAACTAAGTAACTTTCCCTCTTAGGGAAATCTAAGTTTTCTACTTCCTCTCCTCCTTCTATATGTAAGCTTCAGTAATATACAGAAATCATGAAAGCAAGTGAAACTGGAGTCCATTCAGTTCTTGATATCTTTGTCAATTATTCTCCAACTCTCTCAGCCCCTTTATCTTTATACTACCACAGTGTTCTGTGTAGAGTGTCTGTGGACTATCCCTATATCATGGGATAGATCTTAGAAAGATCAAGGAAGAAGCACTTGATACACAGACCATGTGGGTATGAAAAGTATTCACATTTGAACACATACAACAAATGTGTGATGCTCATCCTCATAAGTTCTGCTGAAATCTTTGTGGTATGAATGTAGGAAAAAGAGTCTGACTTAAGTAGCAACATAGGAAAATAGACAAAAATATTAAAAACTTATTTTTGAACACAGATCAAATTTTAGTACAATAAACACTGATCATTCATTCCATTAGCAAACATTTATAAAGTACCTACTATGTACAAAGCACACTGCTAGAATATAAAAATAAATACCATTGTGGAAAATTTTTCAGCAGACTATAAAGTATGTCTGAACATTGACCTACTAAATTCAAGAAATTTTAATTATTAACAAAATAGCTTTACAATAAATAAGAACAGGGACACGCTCCTGGATCTTTTGAAACATATTCCATCTATGTCACGGTTTAAATGTTAGGTGTCTCAAAAGTTCCTGTTAATGCAGAAATAGAGGTAAAATGACTGGATTTCAAAAGCTGTAATCTAATCAGCCTGTTCTAGTTTGAATGGACTAGGTGGTAACTCTTGGCAGGTAGTCATGGCTGGAGGAGGTGAGTCAGTGGGTGTGTGCCCTGGAAGGGTGCATCTTCTTTGTGACCCCTTCTCTCTTCCTCTCTGCTCTCTGACCCTGCCATGAACTGAGCAGCTTCCCTCCACTGGGCCCTTCCCTCATGGTGTGCTGCCTCACCTCAGGACCAAACCAAAGGAGTCAGATCTGTGGACTGAGAGACCTCTGAAACGGTGGACCCCAAATAAACTTTTCCTCCTCTAGGTTGCTCTTGTCAGGTATTTTGGTCACAGCAGTGAAAAGGCTGACTAAAATAGTCTATATCAGAATTCTGTCTGTATCCAAATTTGTTTCTATTGTTAATAGTGATCATCTGGGTGTTTTTCTCTAATACTCTGAGTTCATACTTACCTACCTAGAGAATCAAAGATGACTATAAAAATCAGATTTTCTTCATGATAACTCAATGCTGCCAACTGCACCACATAAAAAGCACATTTTATGCACATTCAACTCATTGCCACAAGCTGAATCACAAACTTTTGAAAGGCAGAATTTCAGTCTTCATTGATCAAACTTCTACTAGTGTATCTGATCAGTTTCTACCACCAAATTCCTTTTTGTTCCTTTCTGCCCCTTCTTCCATTACCTTTCTCTGCCTTTCTGACAAACTATCCAGGGTCAAATGGAAGGTGACAATCCACAAGCCCAGGTGCTCTCCCTCCCCTTCGTGGTATAATTGCTTCCTTCTGGGTGGATCCCTCGCCACACTCATATCTGATACTGGCTCTGAGAATTTGTAAACTCTTGTCTGGGGCCAAACAGGACTCAAACTCCAAAAGAAATCTTAGTCATTAAATTTGGAAGAAAATGGAGCTACAATAGGTTCTCACCAGTTGGCAGCATGGCTCCTACTTTCAAATCATTTGTATTTTCAAAGTTCTGTCATGAGATTTTTTTTCAACTTACTTTTAAACTTTCTAAAGCATCAGTCTCTTTAAAGACTAAGAAACAGAGTGAAAGTGCATGCAAAAATATATTCACAGGTTTGTAAAAAATAATTTATAGTCCTCAGTTAACATACATTTGAAGGTTATGTTCACAGGGAACATTTACAGTCAAGTCTTGTAAACAGTTACACACTTACAATAGGTTAAGAATACTCAAGGAAAAAAATAATAAAACAAGAGTATTTAAATATCTCTCTTTTTAAAAAGAGAATATTCATTATGTCTTTTATTTTCCTCTTCCTCTTCTACAAGCTTTGTCTGGTTAAATATAAACTGTAGAGGTGATTACCCTTGCCCTCTGGCAACACTGTTTTGCCTGGTCCAGATAAAAGTAGGGCCTTCCTTGCACAGAGACATGACCAGGAAACAGACAGTGAAAACAAGAAATTTTCCCTGCATTTGGAGTCAAAAGTTTTTTTGTTTTTTTGTTTTTTGTTTTTCGTTTTTGTTTGAGATTCCATGACTTTAGGCCAAAGTAAAATTGAAAACGCTCTAAAAGGAGAAAAAGGAAGTATGCAGCAGGAAGTGTATAGTCACAAAACTCAGTGAGGTGGTGCTGAGTAGAGTCATTTCACAGATGAGGAAACTAAGGGTCAAAGAAGGCGAGTGACCTCCCCAGTGGCAAAGGTAGAATTTGAACGTGGATCTTACTCCAAAGTCTGTTCCTCCCTTAGTACCACACTGCCAGCTAGAAACAGCCGGTCAGAGACACAGTTTCGAAGCCAGGTGAAGAACCTGCATTTCTTCCCAGTCCAACAGTCTTGGCACTGAAGTACAATCCCCCTGGTTCTATGCCCTTCTTCCTTCACATTCACTTATTTATTTATTTATTTATTTTTTTGAAAAGGGATTTGTGAAGACGCTAAATGTCTAAAAAGATGCAAGCAAAGATCACTGTAAAGTTCATTTCCTGACTTGAAGAAAATTTAAATGAAAAATGTAAGGGAGTTATATTCTTGAATGAGCCCATTCTACCAGTTCTCAACTATAGCTGAATGTGACTCCATTTAATCACAGAAGAGATAGTTCTTGGTATCAAGGGGCAGTTAAGCCACCCCCATAAACTGCTAGTTTCTTTTGCTGTTTGTATGTTTGTGTGTATGTGAACATGTGTGCATTCCTCTTCAGAAGGATTCACGTTTCTTGATGGATAGAGAAATCAGGTATGATGTCTGACTCAGTTTAAATCAAATTAGCTGCCCTCAGTGAGGGACATGCTGATGAACATCAAAAAAGTAAACTAATTTCATTATTTGAAAAAACTGATCATCCTCTGCTGTTGAATATTTTAAACCACTAAAATGCATTTACATCTTTCTTAGTATTTCAAGATTAAAGAATTCAGTGAATGCTCTCATCCAGATAATTCTAGCTGAAACAATACATATCCCCCATATAGAATTCACTATGTGCCAAGTACTTTATATATAATAGATCATTGAAGTCTCAAAATGACTATGTGAGTTAGATACTGTTGTCACTTCCATTTTACAGATGTGAAGACTGAAGCCCAAGAGGTAAGAACTGCCCACTGTCCTGCAGCTTGAAGGTAATGGACTCGTAACTGAATCCAGAGAGTACCACTAGCACCACACAAAATAATGAAAGGTCAGTTGATCTATCAGTTTGTGTATGTCCTAGCAGAAATTAGAAGATAAAAAACATTTAAATGAAGATTATCAGAGGGCAGAAAAGGATATATTAAAAGAGTAAAAGAGAAAATTAGAAACAGCAATGCTCATCATGAACCAGTATGGATAATGTTAAGAGGGCAGTTGCTAGAGTCAGGCAAAACTGAATTTGATTTTAGGAGTAAACTAAATGAGCTATTTAATGTCTCCAGGCCACAGTTTCTTCCTCTATAAGATATAATATTCACTTTACATGAGGACAATAAGAGAGAAAAATATTGAAGCCTGATGTAAAACAAGGGCTTGATAAATGATGTTTAAAAATCATTTCTTATAAGTTCTAGTTTGATCTTCTATTACACTTAAAAAAAAAAAAGTTTGGTTATTCACTAAGTCTACAGCACTGTGGTAGGTGCTGGAGAGAAGGATGAGAGAAGTCCCCATATGACTACAGCATAAGGGGTAGTAATAAGAATTCTGGGCATTCAGAAGTGTGTTAGTGTGCTGTGACAAAAATACCTGAGGAAAAGCAACTTAAAAGGAAAAAAAAGACTTATTTTGGTTCACAATTTCAGTCCATGGTTATGTGGCCCCATCACATCAGGCCTGTGGCAAGGCAGAATATCATGGGTAGGGGGGTGTTGGTGGAACAAAGCTGCTTACTTCATGGTAGTCAGGAAGTAGAAAGGGGGCAGGGGGCAGAGACAAACACAACCCCAGTGACCTACTTTCTCTAACTAGACTCATCTCCTAAAATTTCTACCACTTTCCAATAACGCATTAAACTATGAATCCATGAATGGACTGATTATTCATGAGAAACAGAGTCCTCATGATCCAATCACTTTCAAAGCTCTACCCCTGAATACCACTATGCTGGGGACCAGGCCTTCAATACATGAGCTTTTGGGAGACATTTAAGATTTAAATGATAACAGAGAGGGAGTAATGTCTTATGCCTCACATCAATGAGGCAGTGAGAAGAGAATAGTGTCTGAACAGGGAGGATTTTACTTCCTCCCTATACTACCAGTGGATCTGGAGGTGATCATATTTCTTTCTTAATAGCCACAAGTTTAAGATAATCTGACAACTTTTCCAAACAGGCCATATTCTTTGGAGCAAGTGTTTAGGTTAGCAACAGGGCTACCAATGAGTGTAGCTAAAGGACATTACAATCCATTTACCCACTGTAACACTTTATTTAAGTACTGAAAACTGGTAAATTAGAACTTCATTTAGAAGCAAAATTATGTCTTGAGATTTGATATGTGTATCTAACAATAGATAGATTTAATCTTACATTTTGCATGTAATTATTATACACAGAGTTCCTATAAAAAAGTCCAATTTAGATTTTCATACAACAGCACTCAAATGCATTTTGCCTTTTCCTAACCATCAATCTAAGTACTTAATATGCTCCCAAAACCCCAGAGGCTCAAAATGAGTGCTAAGGAGTTAAAAGTAGGCTTTAGACTCTTATCACCTCACTCATTTACCTATCTTCCTGCCTGCAAAATCAACCCAAAGAAAAGATGTGCTATGTCCTTTTAGAACAAAGACTGAAGAGGAAAGGGGAGTAGTTTCAGGCAGTGTTAACTCTGATGTCACAAAAACTCAAATATTAAATGCCTTATTAAATATTTATCTTCTTTTCTAAAGGTTGAATGGATGACTTTAGAATATAAAATATTCCTGGGGAAATTCTACCAGAAAAAGGTAAAAAGGCTATAATCAGGAATAGCAAAAAGACAAAGTTCAAACTTTGGAACACCACGTCATATTCTCTCTCTAAACAGACTCACTTGTCATGAGGTCCACAGAGAGAAAACAAAGGACAGTAATATCCCCTGTTGTCTCCGCTTACAGGAGAACCCTGGACCCTGTCACACAACTCCATTCTTATCACAGTCCCATTTTAGATCATTCCTTCTATACTTGGTCCACTCCCTTTTCTGTCCACCTTTCTTTTCTTTCTTCTTGGCTTCTGCTTCTCTTTTGCCTTTTTCTTCTCCCCTTCTCCTAGCCCTGCTTCCAGTTGTCCCACTCCTCTCTTTTTCTCTCATCTCTCTTCCTGCTCTTTTTTTCCTGCAGCTCAGTCTCCCCACACCTTTTGGGTCTAATCAAACATTTTCAATAACAACATTTCCCAACATGTCCATGAAGTTTTAATGATTTAAAAGGTGGGCTCCTCAACCCTGAAGTTCAGAGCCGAAAATGATGTTATAATCCTGTGTTTAGATTAGCTCTAACTACTTTTCCTGATGGTAAGACAAATCAAATATGTGGAATAGGAATGTACATGGCTCGATGGGAGTGTTTGTAGAATACTAAAGTTACTCAAATGATCTATGTGATTGTTGAGTTGCTGTTTATCTATATAGTCTAAATTTTTCTCTAGAAGCATACTACTCTTTAGTAATAAAAAAGTTTCTTTTTTCACTGAAATTCCAAGTGCAGAGATTATAATACTGAATGAGTAAGAAGATTATACAGCCAACTTTTTCCCAGAGAAGACCAGGGCAGCAAGTCAGCAAGGGTAACAATTCTGCCAGTACACTATCATTAGCGCCAAGACAGAAAATAGGAAGGGAGAAAGGAGATGAATTGCCATCTTCAAAAGATCCTTAGACTCTGTCTAGTTTAAAGCCCCCCACCATTTTACAAGTGAGGAAAGTGAGGCCCATAAAAGTTACAAGTTTGACTGATAACACATAACCAATAGGAAGCAGAGCCAGAAGAAGTTAGGTGTTGTATCCTTAAGTATCAAACTCTAATTTTTCATTTCAAAAGTTTTCATAGTCATCTTAGACAAGATTAGAGTTCCAAAAAAAAAGGACAGAAGTAGTATTAAAGTAAAATTCTACAGCACTATAGGTTTAGTCAATTGTATACACTCTCAAGATTGTGTAGCTCTAAGTCAACTGAAGTAAGGATTAAATTGCCTTTTTTGTTCAAACTTCATATGTGTGCACAAACATGCACTCATGTGAATTAGTTCCTTTGTTCAAAAAGCGTTTGATACTTTACTATGAATAAAGTAAAGGTATTAGAGCCTATGCCTCACTTATCAATGACCCAGATTCTTAAAGAGTTCAGTGCAGTGGTAGATATAAAATGTGATATGTACGACAATGTAGATCAGTGCTTCTCAGACTTTCATTCTCAATCCTCCTTTAATTTATTAAGAATTATTGAAGACTCAGAGAACTTTTGTTTTCTTTGTTATGTCTATCAATCTTCATTTTAGAAATTTTTAAAATGCATTAATTTAAAAATGACAATAATCTATTACCTAGATAGAGTAATAAGATAGTTATGAAAAATATGCTTTTAAAAAATAATGGAAGAGTGGCATTTAGCTGTCTGTAAATCCTGTGAATGTCTGGCTTAATAAAAGACAACTGATCCCATTGCTACTTCTGCATTTAATCTATTACAACATCACATATAATGCAGCCTCTGGAAAATTCCACTGTAAACAGAGTGAAAAGGCAAAAAACATTTTAGTATTAATATGAAAATAGCTTAACCTTGTGGACCCTTTAAAAGTGTCTTGGGGGTCCCTACAGGTGCCTGGACCACTCAGAACCTCTGATCTAGATAGTCCCAAGTGCTCAGGGACCATTGGAAAGGCATTAAACTCAGTATGGGAACATCCAGGGGAGCTTCGTGGAGGAAACTGAAGCTATGCTAATCCCTGGCAGATATGACTCAGTGATTCAGAAAAAGAACAAAGAGGACTGGGAAGAACAGAGAAGAACATTTCTGGCAAATAAAGCCCAAGAGAGAACAGCTTAGCTTGAGCATGGCTAACACTCTGCAGGCAAACAGGAAAGCAAAGAAAAATTAGGTTGGAGAAACTGGCCAAGAGCCAAGGCCACATTTGACATGTTCTGGAGTTTGGACTTTTTCCTGAGGACAGTGGGTGGTCGCCGAAGTTTGAAGCAGGGGAGTGGAAGAATTTGATTGCCATCTTAGAAGACTCACTCTGGTTGTAGTGTAGAGAACAGATTGCCAGTTGTGAAGCTGGGAGCAAAGAAACCAATTAAAAAGTTCTACAGTACTCTCTGAGAACTTGATGAGGCTACAGTAGTGCAGCTTCAGTGGGTGTAGAGAGAATATGCCATGTTATAGAGAGTGCTCCAGGGGACAATGGACAAGACCAGTTGGATATGATATATAAGAAAGATGTTAGAATCTGAGATGACTTTCAACATTCCCTGAAAGAAGGAATAAGTTCAGACGGAGCAATCATCTGAAGAAAGATCATGAACATATTAGACATCATGAATTTGGTTTTTAGATCCACTAAAAGCATCCAATGAGGTGACTGGTAGTATAAGCCTGGAACTCAGGAGCAGGACTTAATCAGAGAAGGAAACATGCAGGGGCACTAGAGGCATGTGAGATAACCTAGGAATAGTGTATAAAAGGCAGACCCACTTGTGTCTTCTGTTTTGCATCCAAAGAATGCAATGCACTCACCTTCCTTTATACCAGTCCCTCACTCTGTTGTCTGTCTCTGTTCTGGCTGTGCCCCAAAATCAGTTGTAAAACTTTTAAACATAAACTGAATTCAGAGAAAAAAATCTCTTCAAAGACTCTCAGGGCTACAGAAGATAAAGAGACAACAATGTGGTACCCTGGAATATTTGATGTTGATTTTGGGAGGGGAAAGTAGTTGTAGCTCCTTTGTGACAAGCTTGCAATATCTGGCAGACCGGGAGACAAGAAGTGCCCTGGACTGGAGAGACAAGTTTCAATTGTAAAATGAAGGCATTGAGCTGAGTGTTTTTTCATATCCTTCTGATTGTTAACATGTATGGTTCTTGCATACAAAACCTCCTTCAAAGCCAGAGATGTTCAGATAATTCAATTTCTCTCTTCCAGTTAGACAGGAACAGTTCTTTGAAGTCTTCCACATACCTTCCAGAGTCTTCTAATCTGCTTGCATATTAATCCTTTATGATCCACTCAGATACTCCACTCCTACAAACCATCCCAATCTCTGCTACTTTTGAAATAATATTTTCTAATCTCTCCATTTTTATCAGGCAGTAATTTCAGACAGTTCTAAATCTATTAGAGTCCTTACCCTTTCCTTCACATAATATATTGTGACCCTCCCTCTGGTTAAAATATGTTTTGAGAATGATTATTTGTAAGCATGTAATTATAAATGAATATTTCAAATATGTATAAATACAATTATACATAAATACATGTTATTTATAAGGTTGTTGTGTGACAATATTGTAAACCAGAATGTTTGCATTTGTTTGGACATACATTTGTAGCATAAATTCCCCTACATAAACTTCCTAATTTGTCATAGAAGTGCATCAACTAAAATTATTAAGCCAATTGGAGAATTATCTCTAGTATAATACAAGAATCATCTGTCAAAGCAGGAGGCTCAGAGTTTCACAAAGAGAACCTCCTGAGGAGGCCATTACTGGCCCCAGAAGCAGGGAAGGGTGACCTTGACCATTATGGATGGGAATTATATAAAAGGGCTGAATTCACAATGATGGAGGTGGCTGAATGTGGGAGGAGAAAACAGGGTGGGGTATTTTATCTCAAAATGCCCCAGTCATTTATATACAGGAGCTGCTAAAACTTGACCCCTCCTTTCCCACAGCAACAACCACCACCATAAGACCTAACATTTATTAAATGATTGTTAAATGCCAGGTACTAGTTTATGTTCTTTATACATTGTAATATGTTTAATCATCATAACTCTATGTGATAGATAATGCTTTTTATATATGTTTTGCAGAAGATAAAACCAGAACACAAGAGAGGTCAAGTCACTTGCTCAAAATAACAAGATGGTAAGTGTAATAGAGGTGATAAGCTAGGCCCTTGGTTTAGGCAATATGACTCCAGAGCCCACATTCTTTGCCACCCTGCTTCACAATCATCTAGCACCAAAAAAGCTTCCTCGTCCATTAATATACATGCTCTAGAATTCCTTCTTAGGGAATTATTTTTTTCCTTTAGCAAAAAGTTCCAGCTACTCCCTTTTCTGAATATTTATCTTAGTACCTTGAGCAAAGGGTCTTCTTGTAGTCCTTGTAGTCCAGACATAGTTCCCCAGTATAAACGTGAGTCAGAGAAAGAAGTGGGCAAAATCCAACTCTTAATGGGTCCTGCATCCCATTAAGACCCTGTTCAATAATTTTAAATATAATGGCATGCACGAAACGCAGGAAACTTGAGATGTAGTAAGGATAAGATAAAACGCTTTAGTGAAACTTTATTTGGGAAGCCCCATAAAAGTCTTCTCTATTATAGGAAATAAAAAACAAAAACTATTTTTGTTGAACTTGCCATCTTTGTTTTTGGACTTAAGGAGAAAGAAAAAGAATACTAGATTACCAATCGTGGCATATGCCTATGCCTCTGCCTCTCTCCCTCTCCCCCCACCCCCCCTCTTTCTCTCTCTCTCTCACACACACACAAACACACACACACACACACACACACACACACACACACACACACACACACAATGTAGTTCTAAAGTCTCCAGAAAAAAAAAAAAAATAGAATTTCAGAGTACCACCTATAAGTGATACCTTTCCAGTGTGATTTTCTTAAGGTTTTAAAAAGAGAAATTACTAACAACTTCCTTTATTTCTAGATAAAGCATGAAGGCCAGTGTAAAGCCACTAGCTTCCTAAGAAGAAAAATACTGAGCCTTATCAACCTGAAGAACGTAAGGCATGTGGGCCTGAGCTCACAGGCAGCACTTTTCCTGGATAAAGTTGTTTATTCACCATGCAAAAACCCAGGCGAGTGATCTTTAGATATTAAGATCAGCTTCAGACATGGTCTGACATCATGAATGCCCTTGACATAGAACCCACACTCTTGGAATGTGTTTCCCCATGCTGTCTGAATACAGGACAAACTGCCATGCTGATGGGTAATTTTATGACATCACGACACCAAGTCCACCAACATGAATATTTCCAATCTGCTTCATTTAGCTGAGTTTACTTGTCATAAATTCAGACTAATTCCATATCTAATTCTTATGGGGTTATTCACTTGTTTACTGTCACCATTGACCCTGGTCTCTTGGCATCTTATAAACTTTAGCCAGACCCAAATTCCTCTAGCATGTCTGGTTCTTGTCATATTACTGTGCTAAGAATGCAGCATGAATAGTTTCATACCTCCAGGCTCGTTAATGTCTCAGCCTCACATTCACTTGCCATTAAGGATCTTCTAAGGGGAATTCATGCAGAATGCCATGGAACATAAAGCTAGCCATGTTGAAATGATATATTCCAATGATATTTTACAGAGAAATCACGCTTTATTTATTATTCCTCATAGTCAGTTTTCACATAAAATTTCAGAACTAAGAAATATCAACTAATTTGATTCTATATTGTTTATTTCTCAAAACTGAGGCTTGAAAGACTGTTCCAAGGCCACAATGCTACTTATGGGCAGAATTAAGGTTCTTATTCTAGTTCTTTTCAATATAATTGATGCCAGTTTCCTAGAATCATAGAAAAAGTCATAATGATGATAAAACTAATATTCATATAGCCTTAAGAGTCTACAATGAGCCTTTGATCTTTGTAATTTCACATAGGGTACAATGACATGACAAACATTAATAACATTTTAAAGACTATAAGGCTTATACAGTAAACTTAAGTGACTTATTCATGTTTTTCATAATACAAAGTTGGACTGTGAATTATGCCCCCAAATTCCTGTCTTCAAGTCCTATACTCTTGGTAAATTAATAACTTTGTTCCTCATTGGTAAAATGAAAACAAATATGTCTGCATCAAGGAGAAATTTTTTCTGCAAAGTCAATGTGATGAAGTATTAAATGAATCAACTCCTTAGTATTTTGCCTGACACATTGAAAGTAGAAAATAAGTATCAAAGTTTCCTTTTGTTTTTTTTTAATTATTATATTCCAACACATCCACCAGGGATAAAAAGTTATTACCTTAGGCTTAAGGATAAAGAATATACACCAATGTCCTAAGAATGATTTACTTTTAATTTAAAATGCAGGACTGAGTTTATTCCTTCTGGGGGTTTTCATCATCATAGAACTGTTCGTTATCAAATGCAGTTAGGCACTGTTATCACCTTGATATGATGTTATTGAGTCATAGCCCTTCCATACTAAGAAAATCACAAAACTTTGATATTTTCATTGCGTTATTTAAAACTGCAAACAAAGGAGTAGACCATCTTGCCCATAAATTTGAGGTCAAAAACCAGATGCAGTGATCAGACACAGCCTCACGGTGGAGCTAAATCATCACTGATAAAGCCTTCCAGAGGCAGTGAAGGCTCTGCAGAAACAAAACTGACAGTGGCCTGAAAAGATGGCTTTGCTGTATTAAGCAAGAAGGCATTTGTTTTGGATTCCTGTGGTTCTTTTCCTCCAACCTTGAGCAATGACCTTGATATACTCAGAAAAATTCATTAGCAATGTTAATTCACAATCCCCCCCCACGTCGCAATAAACAAAAGATACACAAAAGATTTTTTTTTCATTATTCTGAAAAATGATCTTATAACCTTATCTTTAAAAATATTATACTAACTTAGAATCCTCAACTTGGATTTGGCCCACAGTATTTGCATATAAGATAGCATTTACCTTTCCCCCAGTTAACCGTGTGTCTTCTTTTCATGTGTCCCTTGAGACATTTGTTAAAGTATTTCATCTCCCAGGCCCCAAATTTCAGCTTGAAATCTCAATTCTTTAGACTTTGTTCTTCTTCCATTCTCTTAATTTAAAACAGGCACAAAATTTTATTAATGTATCTTTTACAACATCTCTTTCTTTAATCTGCTTCCAGACACACAGTTCAGACCCTTTTACCACACAGTCCAGGCTATTGCAATAACCTTCAAAATTAGCCTAGAGGACCACTGCATAGAGGTGTATCCATCCTGCATACCATGGCCAGATTAACATTCTTAAACTATCAACTCTCTAAACCAAATATTTTAAGTAGCTTCCCATTAAAGATTGCAAATTAGTGACTTAAAGTTCAAGTCTATTCCACAAATGTGTTTTGTTTGGCCTATTTAAAAATTGTTCAGATCCAACATTTAAAAATTGGGAGATGTCACACAAAACCAGATTTTCTAGTTCCTTTTAAAAGGTGCAAGATCTTGCCAGATAGGTTCATAATCCTGTGCAACTATCATCTGAAGCTGAGCAGTAGCTGCCCTTCAGGCAAGTCAAATTCAGTCTATCACTTCCCTCATACATCTGGTTATCTAATGCATTTCTATCATCTGCTTGGGCTTTTAGAGTCCTTTTAGTTTGTAATCCTGGCCTAGAAGATAAACTTCTAACCCAATGCACATTCACTCACTCATTCACTTACATACTCACTCATGAATTCATTAGATAATTATTTTGTGACTTTGCTGTTTAAATACTTGGAATTCAAAGACCCTCATATTTTGGCCCTATTCTTTCTAGTTTTAAATTCTCCTTCCTTTTAACAAGCTTTATTCTAATCAGAAGTTAGTTTAAGGACATTTTCCTCTCTATTTTCATAGCCTAGTGCAAAATTCTTTTGCAGTTAGGTGATGCCATATGACAAAGCCTGGGTCAATAGGATGCCAGTAAAAGTGAAGTTGTATAAACTTCCAAGTCATATCCATAAAGAAGAAAGTTGGCTCCCCTGTTTCCTGGAATGCAGAATTGGTGAGCATCAGGGAAAAGAAACCTGGATCTTAGATGTCTTCTGTCTTTCTGGACTGTCTGCCTCTTGTTAAGTGAGAGAAAAAGAGACTTCTATCTTATTGCATTTTGGGGTCTTTTTATTTTTATTTTTACTTATTTATTTATTTATTTTAGTAGAAGCTTAGTTTTCTCTCTACGGCATCCAGAATCTCTTTTTACTACTTCCCAAACATAACCTTGTTTATTCTTGCCCTCAATCTTAGTCTATGTCAAAGGGTCTATCACTCATAGTCTGTCTGTTCATCTCTGCTATATATATTCTAATTATTCAAGGCCCAGCTCCAGTACTCCCTCTTCTGTGACGCTTGGTCTAGTTACACTTGTTTTCCTGCCTCTGTTCTCTCACATAAACTTCCCTTGGCATTTATCAAATATTGTCTTATGTAAGAACACAGAACCTCAATTACATTGCCATATCTACAAGTTCTAAGCTCAGAATCTAAAACAAAATTTCAGGTTATGCCCAGTAGAAATAAAAAGAATATTCAGAGGCCTACAGTATTCTACTTTTGTACCTCCTGTTGAATGATCATTCATATTGTCAATTCACATTCAATCTGTGATCCTTCAGGAATTTTGAATCTTCTGACTTTAATTATAAAGTTGAATCTGCTCAATATTTTAAGAATGTAGCTTTTTACCTGATATTTAAATTGAATTCTTGTTCCTTATCTTTTATCTAAGCAACTCCTTGACTTTCTGCGTATTTATTTCTAAGATGAAGAAATTCACTAAAAAGATCAAGGATTCAAGTTTGATTGGTATTGGAGAGTTGACTCCTATTGTTCTTATATTGGGAATCTAAGAATATCTAGGACCATAGCAGAGGGATAAAGAAGAAGATACTCTCAAGGGTATCATGTTGTGAAAGAAACTAAAAGCTAGGCCCAGAAGAAGAATAAAGAAAAACAAATGGGAGAGAAGATGTAAAAATGTGAAGCTTCAAAATGCGTCCTACCCCATAGGGTCTCATAAGAGATCATTATCTACACCTCAGAGAACTGCCACTCCACTCACACAAAGAAAACTAGTATGTAGTTGGTATAAAAGAAATACTGAGCAAATGAGAATTGAATTTAGTGCAAAACCTTAGCAGTCAATTACTCTCAGAGTGAATAAAGATAAAATTGTGTTTCAAATAGGGCTTATTCAAATCTTAAGGCAACTAAATAATGTCCATATAGGACTTTTAAAAACAAGTGATCCTCAGTATTTTTTTTAGAGACAAAGCCCAGGAGATGACTTAGCTCTAACCTTGAGGCTGTGTCCTATCCTACAAGAAAGCCTGGGGTGAGTCCTCAAAAACAGAAGTAATAATAAGCACACTGAGATAAAATAAAAGATAACACAAAAGCCTGAAACTATAAAACTCCTAGAAGAAAAATTTCATGCTGTTAAATTTGGCAATGATTTCTTAGATATGGCAACAAAAGGAAAAATAAACAAATGGGACTACATTCAACTTAAAATCTTTTGTGTATCCAAGGACACAACCAATAGAGTAAAAGGAAACTTACAAAATGAAAGAAAAGATTTGCAACTCATGTACATGTGTGTATATATATGATTTTTATAAAAATTGTAAAAATTTTATGATTTTATTTTCTCATTTTTATTCTGTTTCTGGACTGAGTTTTCAGTTTATTTTACATACATATGCACACACACACACACACACATATGACTAGCAAATCATATACATATAAACAAGTGTTAACATTTAGACTATATAATGAACTCCTATAACTCAACAAAAAATCAAACAACTCCATTACAAATGGGCAAAAGGCTAGGATAAGATGATATGCAAATCACTCCAAAAGATGATATACAAATTGCCAACAAGAATATGAAAAGACAACATCCCTAATCAGAGAAATACAAATAAAAATCATAATGAAATATCACTTCATATCCATTAGGATGGCTAATATAAACAAAAATACCAAGCTGGGAGTGGAGGCACATGCCTGTAGTTCTAGCTACTCAGGAGACTGAGGCAGGAAGAGTGTTTGAGTCCAAGAGTCTGAGGACAGCCTGGGCAACATAGGGAGACTCTGTCTCAAAAAACAAAATAAAACCAAACAAATATTAAAGCCATAAAATAACAAGTAGCTAAAGGATATGAAGAAATCCCTGTATACCTTTTATTTTTTTTGGAGGGGGGGACCAGGAATTGAACCCAGGGGTCTTAACCACTGAGTTACATCTCTATCCCTTTTTTTATTCCATTTAGAGACAGTGTCTAACTAAGTTGCTTAGGGCCTTGCTAAGTTGCTGAGGCTGGCTTTGAACTTGCGTCCTTCTGTCTCAGCCTCCTAAGCCACTGGGATGTCAGGCGTGTGCCATCACACCCAGCCCCTGTGTACTTTTAATGGAATTGTACAATGGTGCAACCATGATGTAAGACACATATTCCTCAAAAAAAAAAAATTAACACTAAATTATCATATGATCCAGCAATTCTACTTCTGGGTACATAATCCAAAGAAAAAAAAGGAGCGTCTCAAAGGGATATCCATGTACAAATGTTTGTAGTGGCCCTATTCACAGTGATGGACAAGAGATAAAAGCAACCCAAATATCTATCAACAGGCAAATGGATAAGCAATAAAAATGTGATATATACATACGATGAAATATTATTCAGCTTTAAAAAAGAAGAAAACCCTCTTACATACCATGCCCAATTGGATGAAACTTGAGGACATCAAGCTAAGTGTAATAAATCAGTCACAAAAAGACAAATACTATCTTGATTCCACTTATATAAGATATTTACAGCAATCAAAATCATACAGACAAAAGTAGAATGGTGATTACAAGGGATGAAGGAAGAAAGAGTGTTGTTTAAGGGAACAGAATTTCAGGCTTGCAGCATGAAAAAGTTGTGAGGATCTATTTTACAACAATATGAATATACTTAACACTACTGAAATGTATGGTTAAGATGGTAAATTTTATGCTATGTGGGGTTTATTTTTACCACAATAAAGAAGAAAAAAGAAAGGAAAGGAAACAAAACTCAGGGCAGCATGTTTTTATTATGACTGCCACCTTTAGGGTAGTGTCATTGTAAAACCAAAATGAAGGTAGCTAGGTAGCACAGGTTCTGTCTGGACCCATTTTACTATAGGGAAAGAAATGTAAAATGAGTGCCAAGTGAATCTCAGACAAAACTTCCTCTACATTCATATTACACTGGGCCCACCTCTTTCCAGTTTTATCTCTAGGCAGGAGCAATGGCAGCAACCTTAGTGCCACTACTACAAAATCAGAAACAGGCTTGATCACACAGTCCAGTTAGAGAGAGGAAACAATCAGCTAAGTGTTGACTGCACTGAATCCAAAATAATTTATGTACCATGACATCCCCAGCTGGCAGCAAAGAAGTTTTTAGAATTGGGTTATAGATGTTTCTAGGACAAAATGAAACAACAGCTGAGTTACTGAGCACTAGCTGAGATTTCATAATCTGGCATGTGAAGACATTTATATCTCTGTGGAGAAATGCGCTCAGCTATGGCAAACACCTATCAATGGTACCGCCAACTCCAATCTAAGGGAGTCTTATTTCCAGGACAAATTTTGAGAATTTAGTGTGAGCAGGAAGCCCATGATGCAAGAAGTAGATCTTGCACTGTATCCCAAAGGACAGACCTGAAATGCTTCACTACGGTACACTTTCTGGCACTGCATTCTGCCAGCCCTCCAGGGAATCAAACAGCTATTAACCTAGCATCAATAATTTTTAACTTTGTCCAAGTGGCTACTTATCAGTAGTTCATTTCTATTCATGTCATGAAAAAGAATCCACACTGTTCCTTTACTCAATCTAGAGGCAGTCTGTGGGTTTTGTAAATATATTTTATCTGCATTTATGATTATTGTCTAAGTTCCCTGGCATTTGAATTTATCTCAAAGAGAAAACCATATCACTTCTGGCATCTCAGTTGGAATCCCAACCCTCACATTTAACAGCTGTGTGACAAGTGATTAACATTCAAACCTCAGATTCTTCATCTATAAAATGGAACCAATAACAGATCTTCCATAGGGTTGTTATCTGCATTAAATGAAAGAATCTACTTCAGAACTCGTGCATAATAGATGCTGATCAGAAATTACTTCCTTTTCTTCTACCTTAATCAAGAGCAGCAGTCAGTGATTTTTCTCCAGTCTTTGCAGGCTACACAGTTCTTGTCACAATGACTCAAGTCTGTCATTAGAGGGCAAAAGCAGACATATACAATAAGCACAACTGTGTTCCAAAAAAACATTATTTTAGACAGCAGGCAGTGTGCTAGATGTGGACAACAGTCCACATTTTGCTAACCCCTAGTAGTTATAACATGTATGTCCAGATATCACACTAAGTTAACTTTTCACCATTCTGTTAGATTTCCTCTGCTCCAGATATGTCTTGCCCTCTTTCTCCTCATTGCTTTTATCCTATTTCTTGACTGTATCAGAACAAATAAGTCTAGTTCAATAGCCTGACTCTTCCTTTTTCACTATTATATATTGAGAAGCTCCCACTGGCACTCAAACCCAAGATGCTCAATTAACTTATCCACACCACAGGTTCTGAGTAAATCAGCCACCATTGAACAAAATCCCCTCAGTCCTCACAGAGAAATGAACCATTCCTTGGAAACTGACAATTTACGGAGGAGCTTTTATTTGTGGAGAAGGAAAGGTTGCAACTTATTTCCTGGTTTTAAATATTTTGATTCATAAATATGTTTGCATTTGCTTGTATGTGTGTGAACTTCTTAAAGGACATAAGATTAAAAGCTGCAATTAATACCTATCATGGGGTCAAAATTCAAGAAGGAGGATAGGGATGGGAAGTAGATTTACTGGGTACCTTTTAATGCCTATGTTTTAAAATCACGTGAATACATTATCTATTCAAAATTTTAATTTCCTAATGAATAAAGAATACTTACTTAAATATTTCATATTAATGAAACCAACCAATGAAAGACACAAACATGGGATATAGGAGGTTAAAGGAAACTATTAGGTATCTAAGACACTAGTCACCAACCCCAGTTGTTATCCTACCACTTTGAATTCTACCACTTTGTTAGTGGGCTTTTATGTTCCTTCTGCCTTCTGCTCTGTGACTCAGAGGAGAAGACAGGGTGGAACACTTAGGGAGTGGCAAGAGGAAAACATGTACCACTCTCCATCTGATAGAGGTAGAATCAGAGGAAGGATATATTCTTCAGTATTTTTTTATGTCAGGCTGTAACCCTTCCCATAGGTTCCACAACCCTCCCTTCTAGTCTCAGTGTGGACCTATACACTTTAGCTATTTTGAACTATCTTGCCACTTCTTCCTTTAAGTAAGATTTAATGTTTTTAAAAAGAATTTTTCATTGAGTACTATCATCCTTTGTTTCACGCTGCTTTCATAACCAAATCCTTGAGGTACTAGGAATAAATTTTTCAAACATTTATAGTTCAGCTTCTACCTCTACTCCTCCATTAAGTCAATTTTTCTCTCAGTTCCTCACTGACCCTTTCAAATAAAACTAAAGGCTGTTATGTTTTTCTCCCATAGTCCTTATGCTTTTTGATCTCCCTTTTGCAAGGAACAATGCTAATATCCATCTTATTAAATTTCTCATTCTCCTGTTTACTTAAACACTGGAGGATCTTCTCGGTCCCTTCCTGATCCCCACAATGGAGCTTCTTCCTTGTCCTGCCTCATACTTGGGCTACCACTTGAATCTGGGTCTTTCCTTTTCTCTATTTATCCTCATTCTCTTATAGAATTCATCTATTCTCAAATATTTATCTAGTAGGGAGAGTAAAGCAGATGGGGGCCCAAAGCGTGCCTCTGTGATTTGTTAGCTGTGCTGCCTAAGAAAAGCAATTTCATTTGTCTGAACTCAGTTTCCTCCACTCTAAGTTGGAATTTCTTTCATTCAACAGTCTCTGCTGAGTGCTTACTATGTACCATACACTAAGTACATGAAATTCATTAGCAAAATAAACTGATAATATCCCTGCCATCACAGAGCACCCACTCTAACAGAGGAAGATGAACCAAATGCAATAAACATGCTATGTAAGAAATTATATAAAATAACAAAATATGATAAGAGATTTTTATAAAAACAAACAGGGTTATGTACCTTTAAAAAATGGTTAGGGGCTAGGAATGTGGCTCCATGGTAGAGTCTTTGCATCACATGTGTGAGGCCCTAGTTTTAATCCCCAATACTCAGAATCACTAAATAAATAAACTAACTAGCTAAATAAATAAATAAATAGAGGGAGGCAATGAGGGAGGGAAGAAAGGAAAGAAGGAAGGCTGGGTGGTCAGGGTAGGTTTCTCTGACAAAGTAATTTCCAATCAAAGATTCAGAAATCAACCCAGCTATCCCACACCTTGGCCTACACCCAAAGGACTTAAAATCAGCATACTATGGAGATACAGTCACAACAATGTTATAGCTGCTCAATTCACAATAGCCAGATTGTGGAACCAACCTAGATGCCCCTCAATTGATGAATGGATAAAAAAACTGTGGTATATATATACAATGGAATATTACTCAACCATAAATAATAAAATTATGGCATTTGCAGGCAAATGGATGAAATTGGAGAATATCATACTAAGTGAGATAAGCCAATCTCAAAAACACAAAGGACAAATGATCTCGCTGATAAGCAGATGATGACACATATAGGGGATGGGAGGGGGGCAAGAATGGAGGAAGGAGGGACTGTATTAGAAGGATAAGAGGGGTGGGAGGGGTGGGGGGGAAGAAAAAAATAACAGAATGAAGCAAAAACTATTACCCTAGGTAAATGTATGATTACACAAATGGTATGCCTCTACTTCATGTACAGAGAAACAAGTTGCATCCCATTTGTTTACAATAAAAATGAATTAAAAAAAGAAAAGATTCAGAAAAGGTGGAGGAATCAGAAATGAGGGCATCTGATGGAGAGAATGTAGTCAAGGGAAACTGACAAAGGTCCTAAAATATAGGAGACTAACATTTTCTAGGAACGACAGAAGCCAGTGGAAATGGAGTGAAATGGTCATGGGGAAAAGCAGTTGGAAATAAAGGCAGAGAGGAAACTAGGAGACCACTCCATGTAGGACATCTAAATGCACTGATAGAAGTTGCTGTATTTTAAGCAGAGGGGTGACATTATCTGACTTATGATTTATGTTTTAAAAGGGTCATTCTGGCTACCATGTTGGGATTCAATTGAAAGGGAAACAGAATAGAAACAAAGAAACCAGCTAAGAGGCTTCCGCGGCAATCCAGGCAGGAGGAGTAGTGATTGCTAGGACCAAAGTGGAAATACCAGAGGGAGAGAGAAGTGGCCAATTTAGGGCTTTTTAAAAACCTTGGGGACTAAATTAGAAAAAGATATAATCCATGCTTTTACAATTATGTCAAAATGGATTCTACTGTCAAGTATAACTAAAAAGAACCACTAAAAAACAAAATGAAAACCTACTTTTCAGGATAGTAACAAGAATCCTATAATAAAATTATCATAGGTAATTCTATTATAGGACTGGTACAAAGGTGTTAAGTAATATTGTCTCTTAAATTCTGCAAGAAGAATAAGTTCTCTAAATCACTATTTGGAAGAGACCAAACTAGGGTGTGATATCCAAGTTCAATTGACCAGGAGTTGGTAGCTGTCATTGCTACTTCACCAATGAGTGAAGGGAGGTTGGGCAGAGGAAAGAACTTAATTTTATTGCCTTCACTTCATATCTCAACCAGTATAGTATTTCCAATTATATAAGACACTTCTTCTTAAAGACTTTACCATATACTTACCTTATATACAGAGTTTAAAAGATTGTATCTATCCCATCTCTTCCTTAAACTAGCTACCTATCTAAATATTTCCATCTATTTGAAATATACCAGTCCCCAGATGCTGAAAACTTGGTTTCACTTTTGTACAATTTTACCATTGGAAATTGGTAGCATAGCCATCAGTTGGTTAAAATAATCCTTTTAAACAAGAAAATATAAGGCTCAGAAAGGAGCATGACTAGCTGTGGGCCAGATTTTAATGACTGAACAAGGCCTGGAACCAGTTTTCTAGATCCTGTTTACTTCCTTGACAATACCTCCTTATTCAGTCTACATCACATCAGTTCCTGAGTTTTTCTGCCTTGGGCTGATATCTCCACACTAGGCACCACCACAGCTACGAGGCACTACCATTATTGCCAATTAAACTTTCCAGAAAGACGATTAGAGATCATGGCCTACATTGCTTTAGTGTGCTGGCTTTGGCTTCAAATACTGACTTTGCACCTAATAGTTGTGAGACCTTGAGCAAGTTTCCTAACCATATGCTGCCTTAGTTTTTTCATATGAAAAATTCCTACATTTTAGAACTTAAGTAGAATGAGACATGTAAATAATTATCCCAAGCAAATACAAAATAAAGGATAAAAAAGCATTATTTATTATGGCTTGTATTACCACTCTCATTCCCTTTCAGAGAAGTTGTTGATGCCTGGTAAACAAATTCTAATTGCTTTACTGTAGCTTTCAGGGTCTTGCTGCAACCATGTCCATTACAGGTATGAAAACTTTTGTTCTCTGATCACAGATCTTTCAACTGGGACAGCTCTCTTTGGACCCCCACATCCATTATTATTCCCATTCTGATTTCTGCATTTTAGTTTATGCTCCTCCTCCCTGACCTGCCCAATTTCCTTCTCCTTATCTAAATCTTGAACATCCTTCAGAGTCCCATACAAGGTTAGCACTTCACAAGAACATCCCAGGCAAATTCTAGCTCCACTGGCATTACTTCTTCTCTTCCATACTACATTGTTTACATATAGTACACATTAACCTCTTCTTTATGGAGAGGCATGAGAGCATTTAATCAGTAGTATGGGATCTATAGACAATTTCCTCAGTCTTCTCATCTATAAAATGGAGTTAATATTAGGATTGTTGTGATGAGTAGATACATAAGTATGTCATTTAAATTAATAGCATGAAGTTATGATTATTGTATATTTATGCTAATTCTTCCTTCTTTCTTTTAAGAACCTACATTTTCTCCTCCCAGGTACAATACTTTAATCAAGTGTCTGGCATAACACTGGTCTCAGAATGGTGTTCAAAACTGAATATACTGGGAGTAGTACCATAAAACCAACCTTTGGGTTATATCAATCTTCTCTATTAAATGGGGATGCTCCTAAACATTGTTCTCCTCTAAAGATATAGTCCTAGTGAAGGAGATATTCTAACCTCTTTAGGGAGGCAACATGATATAATAGAAGAAAACTGGTTTGAGAACCAGTAGACATGGTTTGTGTCTCAGTTCCCAAGCAAAGGGTTCATTCTGTCTGTCTAGGTATCTGTCTGTCCAGCTTGGGGTAAACAACCTGAGCTTACTATTTTCATCAGTATAAAGGGAAAATAATCTGGCATTATCTGCCTGTTTCATATAATGACTGAGAAGATCAAGTAAAAAAAATCCATCTGGAAGAGTTTACACACAGTAAA
This sequence comes from Sciurus carolinensis, assembly GCF_902686445.1. Lineage (NCBI taxonomy): Eukaryota > Metazoa > Chordata > Mammalia > Rodentia > Sciuridae > Sciurus > Sciurus carolinensis. Next base: position 134,295,280 of record NC_062214.1, on the reverse strand, counting down.
ATGCTATACAAATGATATAAGGCATGCTTATTTATGTCACTGAACAAGAAACCATAAAAATGATCCCATTGAATGAATTTATTTCCAGTGGAGCTCTGGAGAAAGGGCTATCACCAGAGTAATCAGAGTGAACCTTTTTGGCTCAGGTGCCTCTTAAAAAATCAACTTATAACTTAAATCATGGAGCTCAGCCCTAAGAATTTTGATAAGCCTATCCTCAAAGATTTTGTCATAACTAACAATTCATTCAAAAAGTATAGATTTACCCAAAATAGCAGTTCCCCAGATGGCATTATCATAAAGCCAAAGGTCTCACCAAGGAAGGAGCATAAAGAAAAACAGAGATTCCTGATAAAGTACAAATGCCTGGTCTATTTCAACAGGAAATTACTAGAGATGGGGAAGCTATTCTGGGGTCAGAACAAATCAGTCAAAAAGTACTGAAGATACTGTAATATTCTGTTCATATATTCCTGAAACACTTACATATGTATAGATATTGTTTTATTTTATTTTGTTATATCCAGGGAGTCCACCATTCATTAGGAATCCTGTTAAATTTGAGCAGTGCTAACAGAGAATTCTAGGCCAGGCAGGAACTCTTCAAGTCAACTCATTGACAGGGCAGTTCTATAAATAATACAAATAATGTCACAACATAGTGTTCATTGTGCTTTTTTGTTTCTATCTTTGGGGAATTGGCTATCAAAAATAGTAATACATGATAATGAATTGGGGAGGAACTGATGTTTTCCCAGCATTACTTCCAAAAATCAGGTAAGAAATCAATCAGGTTAAGACCACCTTACCTCTATTTTTTCCCATATGGCTTCATAGTTATCTTGGTTTTGAATATCTTGCATTAGCTTCTGAATTAAAGCTGATTTTGTGGTGGAATGGCTCTCATTTTTCTCAGAGGATGAAGCTCTCTCTGATTTCTCATCAGTGAATTTTTTCATACCAGAAAGAGGCATACACAGCTCCTCATCAGAAAGAATGTCACTCAGTGGCCCAGATTCAATGCTCTCCCCCAGGGAAGAGGCTATGTCACTGGATGAGCTTGGAGACACTCTGCCTAGCCTTGTATGTTTTTTCTTGACATGGTATGTTGGGTAGATCTCAGAATCTGAATTCATTTCAGACAGTTCCCAGTCATCAATATTCTGAATGGTTTCAACTCTGGGTTTCTGAGGCAGAAGTTTTGTTAGGTTTTCTAGCTTCAAAGCTAACACTTCTGTCTGCTTAAGGTGAGAGGGCAGTGCTAGGTATTCATCAGAGCCATACCAGGCCTCCACAACCTGACCATTCCTGGTGACATGACTTGGGGAGGAGGAGCAACCTTTTTTGCTTTCATGTTTTTTAAGAAGGGGTTCTGAAGACACAGTATTGTCTGAGCCAACAGAAGATTCACTGCTCTGAGTGAAAGGTGGTGAACTGGATGTCTCTGACTGCAGTGGCAATTTGGCACTCCGACTTCTCTGACTACATGGCTCAACTGAGGATGTGGAAGCAGAATCTGTTTCTGGCCCCTTTATGGCCTTGGAAGTACAGGAAGGCATTCCGTTCGGCACTACTGAGCTCCTCATGTTTTCAGTTTGCTTGCCCGAACCAGTTACCTGTTTAGGTGTTCGGCATGGAGGCACCTCTTCTGAGGTCTTCCGTGGTTTTTTAAGTCGAAGTTTCTCCTTGTGGCAGTCATTAAGCTTTCCCAGACTGGAAGAGATTTCTCTAATGTGACTTCTGACTATGTTTTCAAGATTCCCAACCCCCACCTTGTACAGACACTCATAGGACTGGCTGGCAGCAGAAGGGCTGCTGGGGTAGGAAGACTGTAACACCAGGCAAAGCTTAGATCTGTCAGGAGGGTCCACCAGGGAAGGGGTGCTTCTGCTCATCTCAGGCTTCAGATCAACCATCACCTTCTTGCCATCACTGCCTTTCAGATCATTCTTTAAAGTTTCTTCTTTAAGGAAAAGCCCTCTTTTTGGCAATGTGGGTTGTGTGGGAGAGTCCTCATTATAATTAAAGCAGTCTCTGATGGATCGCTTAGGGGTTGCATTCTCACAAGGAGGAGGCTGTTGGTTCTTCGAGCCAAGATGTGAGGAGGAACTGGATTCTTGCTTCACAGTCTCGGAAGATGGTTGAATAGCCTTTGTCAGAGCTTCCCCGGAAGATGGCATATCTGATGTTGAGACTGACTGCTCTCCAACTGCAGAAGCACTGTTTTCCTCACGTCCACCTTTGTCTTCTGCTGAAAGAGATACCTGAGACGTCCCCTCACTGACTGCTTCACTGCAGTTGGAAGGAACGGGGTCAGCAGCCACTGTTAGTAACCCAACACTTCGGATCAGCTCAGGGAACTCCTTTTCCATCTCACTATAGCTCCAAGAGTCAAAGGGTTTGGTTTTAACCTGGCTAGAGGTCATGTCACCCAGGCCACTGAGCAAATCCTCACTGGGACTGTAGTCAGATAGTTCAAATGCAGTGATACCACAATCCAGAGACAAGTAATTTTGAGAACATTTGATAGTTAACTGTCCTGAGTCATCCACTTCTGTTAGAGAATCAAGCCGGCCCTGGAACAGAGAATGGTAATGGTTTCAGTAAATGCAACATGAATTATACTCAACTGCTGTTCAAATGAAATCTCAGCACAGGCTGCTGTTAAGCTCAGAAATGTATCCGTCTTGACAGCTTCTATTTTGGCATACAGAAAGGCATACTAATCAATTATCTCATTAAATCATAGGCAGTATCCTGTTCTTAAACATTTGAAGACTTTTATTGATCCATAAGAGAAATGGACAAGGTCAAGCCCAAGTAAAGCCCAAAGTTAGTTTTATCTAACTGTCTAGATAAAACTAGTATATTAATCCTTTAATAAGCATTCATAAGTAAAGCCTTAAGTAATAAAATTTCTGAGAACAAAATAATGTAATAGTAAAATCTCTATGAGTGTGTGTTTTGTTTTTTGTTATCACTCTAATACCTACCACAATGGCTAGGTCATGGTAGATGCTCAATAAGGATTTTAAAGTGGAATAATTAATTGTATTAAACCAATCATTTAAATATTCACAAATCACAGAAAGGTAAACTACTGAAATTTCAAATACATATCAGAAATAGTTCAAGACCAGTTTCTATTTGGCCCCACCCTTTCAAAGGTACACATAGTTACTCCAGGAAAAAATTAATGAATGTCAAAACTTTATCATCCTAGCCCCCCATCTCCTCTTCCCTCTGCATGCATTTCTCCCCCTCCCCCTAAATCAACCAGTGTATGCTAGAGTCTAAGTTCCCACTTCCCTATATGTAGTTTTTTTCTTTTTTCTGTGGTATTAGGAACTGAACTCAGGTCTTGTGCATGTTATGCAAGACCACTGAGCTATAGCCCCAGCCCCTCTAATCTACTTTCTTATATCACACAACAAATAGGCGGAGGTTTTTTATTGATAATTTGGGGTAAAAGGGCCCCTGAAATCCTGATTTTCTTATCAGGTTAAGGAACAGCCTGGTCTAATCAAGCCCTTTAGGAAATAAAGGAAGAAAATAGAAAAGTGAAAGGTTACTATATCCTCAGACCTCCATTCTGCTGGAGGAATAACTGGGATGAGCCCACTGAAGCCAGATCTCATGTGGTTGCTGGACCCTGTGTTCCTTTCAACCAGGTTATCCCAAGATCTGGCCTCATCAGGATCATATGTGGGGTTTTATTGTTCAATTGTTTGTTTTGGTTTGGGAATGCTCTCTGCCTTCGGACTTTCACCTTGTCTTTATCTCCCAATTCCTTCGCCCTTACTTCACATCTGGATAATCCAAATAACAATGACAGAAAGTCTCATTTAACTTTCTAAGCCTCAGTTTTCTCATCCATAAATTGGAACTTTTCTCTGGGCTCTGCACTATCCTTAGAACTTTTCTCTGGGCTCTGTACTATTCTTTGGTTTTACAAAATATCCTGAGTCCATCAAGGTTGTCTGATCCAAAGTCCAAATTCTGAGTATTGGAAATTACTTTAACCTGACATAATCCCTCTTCCCATTTGTTTTTCACAGTTCCACCAAAGTAACCTTTACAAATTGAAATCTGGTGCTGTTACTTCTCTGCTTAAAATTCTTTAGTAGCTTCCTCTTGCTGTTAGGTTAAAAATTCTAACCCTTCCAAGGCCAGATATGAAAAAGCCTTTTTCATGCTACTTTCCCTTCTGCAACTGTACCCAGTCACATTAGCCTTCTTACAGTTCTGAATATATCATGTTTCCTCCTGCCTCAGGGCCTTTGCTCTTGTTATTTCATATCTGGAAATCTTCCCACCTGCACCTCTTAACTATCTGATTCTTATTCATCCCGAAGAGTTTAGCTCAGGTTTATACTTCTTCAAGATTCCAAACCATCACTTAAGTCAGAATCTTTTATTATAATCTCTCAAATCTATACTATTATCCCTTCAAGCATTTATCTCAATGTAAATATATACGATTGTGATTATGTGATTCATTTGTTTCACACACAGTATGTGAACACTGTAAAAGTATAAATCACACAGAAAATAATCAACTGACCTGTGTACCTGCAGCATTTAGCAAGATATCTGAAGAGAATGAGCACTCAGACACCTCTGTTGAATAAATGAATGAATTATGACATTTTGGGACATTTCTCTATGCCTTCCTATAACTTATTCCTCTGATTACATACTTCTAGTTGATTCCAATGATTAAAAGTCCAAGCTTTAGAGACAAATTCTTGCCTAGCACTAATTAGCTATGCAACTAAAAGTCAGTAGTTTGATGTTGCTTAGTTTTGTTTCCTTCATCTGTAAGAAGGAAATGATAAGCCATGTCACAGGGATGTTGAGAAGCTTAAAGGAAATAATATATGTAAGATATGGGTAAGTACTCAATGAATGTTCACTCTTACTGCTTTTATTATTATTTTTAGTAATAAAATATGTTGAGGAGGAAAGTTTCTTCAAAATGAGAGTTACCTCTAATGCCAAATTATACTACACAAAGAAAGAAATCAGTATTAGCTGCCAATCTCAACAAAAATTATCTAAAAGGAATTGTGTGGCTTTTGAGGTTCATATCTGGCCTAGGCTCTTTAAATAACAAAGTCAGAAACACAAAATACCAAGGAATGAGGTAGCCAATAAATGTCACACTTTTGTACAATTTTTAAGAGAGTAATAGTGAGATTCCCAATTTAAAAGCAGGTTGTACTTTTTAAAATCTTTTATTGTTCACCACTCAGAAGTTGCTCTTTTATAGAAATAGTATTATAAGTGATGGTCAAGTCCAAAAATTATCCCATAAGACCTAGTCCAATTATCAGCTAGTTACAAAATAATTGCAAATTTATTTTTTGTCATTTCTATCATAGTTATTGTACTGTGGTACTTGCATGAAGTTAAAAAGGCACTAAAGAAAGGTGTTTCTATGATGAGTAGAGAAAAAGAAACTTTGAGAGTTCAGGTGACAATGAGATTGCTGAAAGTATCAGTCACCTGCCTTTGGACAAACAGGGAACATCACAGCCCTAGGAGTATATTTAGTTCCCATTTCGGTGGTCACAGCACCTTAAAACCAGGGATACTGTCTTGAATAATAGGTGCTCAATAAATGATGTTAAATGAATATACTGAATATATATGTTAGATGAATATATGACTTTATCTCAGAGAATAGGGTATGACTGCCCTTCTTAAATCTTCAGGGATCTCTGGTTTAGAAAAGAAAATACACTTGAAGGTACTCAATGCCTCCAAAGGTCCTGTCTGATTCTGTAGCCAGCAAGGCCAACTATCTCAACTAGTGAGATAGTTGAATCACTTGAGGATAATTATTTTTATTCATACTGTACTTTTTTAAAGTGGAAAAAAAATTTCATAGGGGAGTGGGGAGCAACCAAAAACAGCATTGTTGTTCATGGTACGGAGGCAATTTTAAGAAAAGAAAGTTCTTTATAGTTTCTCACAACAAATGAACACTGAGTTTCATTATTTGAAATATTATTTAGTAGTACTAATACTTTTAGTCCTATTGCTTCCTTCCTGACCACCTTCCCAGATAGTTTTCTAATATGTATAAGTAATAGTCTCAGGTAGGCATGAACTTGGGATGAGTGCATGTTGTTTTACTGTCTTTTTTAATTTCAAAAATATTATGCTTAATTATTAGTGCAGACACCTATGTCAGAACTGCCTTGCAATGACTCCAATCAAATATACCTCCATTTAATATGTTATGAAGCAACTTTTCAGGAGGTGGTAATTTATTCACTTTATTACAGGCTTCAATCTTATCTCAGACATTAAGGAAGATCCCCCACCATTTTAAAAAAATAATTTGAAGCAAGAAAATTTGCTTTGTTCCTTACCCATAATTAAGTTAACTGAAGTCTAGTTCCAAATACTTTTAGAGCTTTCTTTTTCAACTGTATTATGTATTATGTATGTATATTATACTGTGTGTATATGTATAATACTATATTTTGCCACCAAATGAACATGAAATTTAATACTCGTAATTTAGAATATCTATTAAAATGCCCCAAGAGTACATCAGTCTCCATTGCTACTGAAGGTCATTTTTATGCCCTTATTTAGTGTTCTCCCTGAAAAGAGAATCAGAAATGGAATTCTAACTTTTAAAGTATAGGTACAGTTAAAAAAAAAAAAAAAAAAAAAAAAAAGCATATCACTCTGTTCCCTAACTCTTCTAATCTAACTACATAGTATTTGTTGTTTTAATCCCTAAAATACAAATTCATGGACCTCTTATCAAAGTGCCACACATCCCCAGAGTCCTCAGACTCGATGGACTAAATTCATGCAGATTTCTTTCTGTTCTACTGTTAGGAGTCCACAGCTCTAGGTACGTTCCAGAGAGCAGCAGAGGGCTGAGAAGAGCAAAGTATGACAGGGAAGTGTGAGGAAAAGTTCCATTTCTGATGGTCAAGGGAAAAATACACAAAAGCATTTCAATATTTTTATTTATGCTATATTAATGATTCTTAAGAATTTTCATTTTCTACAGGCTGAAATTATGAATTGAAGAATTGCTATGATTAATTCACAGTTCACCAACCTAAAGTGATACCTCCCTGGTCCACACCTAAAGTGGTGATTATCTCCATTATTTAATTCAATTTATCAAAAATTTATACACAGTGATACAAACTACATTCTGTGGAAGACAGATGAATATAATCTGGAACTAATTTTCATACAGTTCAAAATCTATCACAAACTTTGTCTTGTTATAAGTTTACTCACAATAAGTGCTAGTGGAGGAATACACAAAATGTTATGTTGTGAGTACTCTGGAAGGAACAATGTATCCCCATGGAGAAGAAAATATCATTTAGATGAGGTGCTTATCACATCATTTGCACATAGTCTTCATCAACGTTTGCTACTGTGTTAATCTTAATTATTATTATGATTTGGATATGTGGTTTCCCCACAAAAGCTCACAGGTTATCTAATATAGCAAGTTCAGAAGTGGAATGATTAGATTATGAGCACTGTAACCTCTTTGGTGGATTGATCCATCAAGGGGAGGTATTCATTTGAGAGGACTACTATACGGGGTGGTAAACTGCAGGGAGGTGAGGTGTGGTTGGAGGAAGTTGGTCACTACGGGTATGCTCCTGAGGATCATATCTTGACCACCTGGCTTCCAGTTCCCTCTCAGCTTCCTGGCTGCCATAAGCTAAGCAGTTTTCCTCTGCCATGCCCTTCTACCATGACATTCTGCCTCACCTCAGGGCAAGAGTAAAGGAATTGGCCATCCACAGATTGAACCCTTGAAACCATGAACCCAAAATAAACTTTTCCTCCTCTAAATTGTTCTTATCAGGTATTTTGGACACAATGATAAATTAACAGAATCATTAAATTATCACTAGCTATGTGACATTAGCTTCTTTCATATGTAAGATGGATATAATGATAACACCTGTGAAATGAGAATAATAGCACCTGCCCTGCCTACCTTCCAGAACAGTGTGAGGAGCAAACAAAATTAGGAAGATGATTACTAATATGTTATTTATCTTTAATGCCTAATGCCTTATACATAGTAGGAAGTCAATAAAAATTTAGAAAAAAGTAGAAAAAAAAGAAGGAAGAAAGGGAGGAAAGAATTGCTATTAAAATAGAAATCAATTAAAAACTGGTTTGGTTTTATTTATGTTTGTGGGGTGGGGTACTAGGATGGAATTCAGGGGCACTCAACCACTGAGCCACATTCCCAGCCCTATTTTGTATTTTATTTAGAGACAGGGTCTCTCTGAGTTGCTTAGCACCCTACTTTTGATGAGGCTGGTTTTGAACTAGCCATCCTCCTGCTGGGTCTCCCAAGTGGCCGGGATTACAGGAGTGCTGGTTTGGTTTTATTTAATTATTCCTAGGTTTTTAACCTTAAACATTTGCTTAACCTCTCATAAATTCAGTTTCTCCATCTATAAAATGGAACAATTTTAATACCACTTACCTTCCTTACTAGATTAAACAAAGTGATTATCACAGTGTCTAAAATATAAAAATTTCAGTGCAACACATTTTTTATACAATTTTGAGTTTTACTTTAAAGTAGTTTTTATTCATTTGGTTGATTAGCTGTTTTATCTTAGGATAGCATTTGCCAATTTGTTTACTACATATGGTTAATTCCATATTTAGATAAAGAATAAAACATATATTTTGCTTTTTCAAGAAACAAAAGAGTTAGAACTTTCCACTTTCTAGAATTTCAAATTGTCTCTTTAATGTGACTCTGAAATTCAGCTAACTTCTAAAAATAGAAAAGTGAATCCTTCTTCACTGGAAAGACATCTACTATTCTCATTTATCAGTGTTTTGTTATGTTTTGATGTGTTTTGACATTTCTCCCTTTAATCTACAAATCTTTCCCATCTGAATTTATTCTGATAAAGTTGAGAATTTTACCCAAATTCCCTTCCTGTTTTCCACAATCCCAGCATGGATTGATTCTCATAGAGTCACACAAGAAACACAAACAGAATAAAAATCCAGTTTCAGGAAGGATGGTCATGGAGGTATAATTTCAATTCATAGAAAATATTCACAAAGCAGATGATTGAAAATCTACTTTTCCTCTGCTCCTTAGACAATATATTCTTACATCTCTATAATACTAAAGACTGATCCCAAATAAAAACTAACCTGCTTCAAATCCAATCCACAAATAATTGTTGAGTTCACACTGTGAGAACCACTGCTTCATGTGAAAACAGCGACCAGGGCCATTAGCCTGAAGGTTTTCATACTTTTCATAGTGTGTGTGTGTGTGTGTATAAGTTTTGAACCCAGGGACTCACACATGCTAGGCAAGTGTTCTACCACTGAGCTACATCCCCAACCCTTTTTATTTTTATTATGAAAGAGTTTCACTAAGTTGCTGAGGCTGGCCTTGAATATTCAATCCTCTTGCCTCCGTCTTCCAATTAATGGAGAATGGTAGAATTCACTTGGATTCAAATTTACAGCATCTTTGATGAAATAATTCATCAGTAATAACAAAAAAACTATTTAAAAATAATAAGTAATAACAAAAAAACTGTTTCAAGTTCTATTAACATGAACAAGAAATATAAATTAGTTCTGTAATATTCTAATGTCCATTTGATTCACTACATTCAGAATAATTTTTCTAAAGCATGAATCTAATCATGGCAGTTCCCAGAACAAACACTTCCTTTGTCCTCGAAATAAGGCCTAATTCTGCTAATATGGTGTTAACAGCTTTTTATCTTTGTGATCCGACCTCTGCTTACCTTCTGGGCCAAATCCTGCATCCTGTTCCGAGTTTTTTATTCCTGTCTTATCTGTCTATAAGCCTGTCACTCTCTCTTACCTGATCTCGTCATTCCCTGTGTCTAGAAAGTATTCTACCCCAATCACCCATCTAATTCTGCCTCTTCTTCAAGTTTCAGGTTAGATCCACTTCTTCTACTGAATCTTTTAAACTTATCACAGTTGGGCCTTAATGTTTATACACTTGTCTCCATTCTCCGCTACAAAGTTCCTTAAAGGTGAAGACTATGTTTTAATCATTATTATATTCTTGACACCTAACACTTGGACATAGTAATTTTTCAATAAGTAAGTATTAAATATTTGAAGGGGAACAGGAAGTCAGGTTTGTAGCAAAAACTATGGATAGGCTCTGTGTAAACTACTAGATGTTAGTTAACTCTCATCTAAAGCCTCGTTCACATTAGAAGTACCCTAGCTTCTGTTCACTACACCTAGATTCAAAGTCCAGCTTAGGACCTGCTTATTTATCTGCAAAGAATTCCTACCTCACCTCTTTACACTGAAAACATTCTCAATGGTCATGCTTGACACAGGTATCACTTCTCTTCAAAGAAAACACTCACCTCCTTTGTCTCTTCAGAGAAAGCTTGCAGAATGTCTGTCTGCCTGGTGTAGTTGCCATTGGCATCCTGCAGTCCTTGCAGAATGCGCTCTCGTAGAACCAGCACCGACACTCGGAGCTGGTGCCAAAGGAGCTGCACCGCGTGGATGTCCACGATCACATTGACAGAGTAAGACAGCAACTTTAGGGAGAACTCTGTTTCAAGGGAGGCATGGATTTTGTTCAACATGGTCAGAAATATCTTCACAAAATGTCCTGTAGCAAAGAAAAGCAAACATGTGAGAACAAGTTTCTCCCCCCTTTGGGGTGAAAGGGTTAAAAAAAAAAAAAGAGTCACTCTTATACCTGACACCAATTATCAGGTCCAATATTAGCACATGAATACCTGATCTTTGCTGTAGTTCAGGTACATAGTTATAGGTCATATTCTTGTGCACTGAGTCTTCATACTTACAGGTATGCTGATCTTTCTCTAAATTGAAAAAATCTTCCTATTCTATTTAGATGCCCAAATTGAAAGTTCAGCCAAGGTGAGGGGTTCGCCTCACCAATCCACTTTCTATTCTCTTTTATAAAGTTTGTTTGGGGTTCTGGAAGGGAACCAACAGCTGTTCTATTTTCCAGTGGTAAGCTCTATAGAGCTCATAATATTTCAGGATGGAAACATCACTCAGACATCCAGCATAAAGAAAGGTGTGGCAGAATGTATGCTTCACAGGGATTCCCAGCCCTTCTCAGTACCTGTTTATTTACCTACAAAGAATTCTTCCCCTACATCTCTATACTGAAGCACTCTTCAAAGGTCACATTTGACAAGGCAAGTTCTCAGTGAGCTCTGAGGTCTTCAGTGTAAGGGGCAATTGTCACTTTCCCCCAAGGACACCATTTAATATTTAATTCACAATGAATATCTAAATTTCCAACCTATACTTTGCAAACAGAAATCCCTTTTAAGAAACAAAGCCAAACAAAATTCCAAGGATGAAAAAGGACAAAATACAGTTTTATTTTTAAGACCTAGACATTTTAAACAAAAACATGACTAAATCAAGTTTTCAATCTCCTTCACACATACTATTAGGTAGACAGATTCGGTATCTGACATGTCACTTGCTCTTACAAGTTCCCAAATTTCCATTGTGCTGTCAGAGGCCAGAAGCATGAAATGAGTGGCATCAACAGTAGCATTTACTTGGGCAATTTAAGAGACCATTAAGTATCAAAATGATGTAGGTGTCAGCTAAAAGTGCTCAGTTACACGTTTTTAGTTGTGCATCAATGATTTTTAAAAATTAGGCTTTTAGTTATGATTTTTGTTAAGGCTAAAATTGTGTGATAACATTTGAGTTCTGGCCCCTACTATCAGTGTCAAAACTGTCTTTCTAAGCTAGAAACATAGCTTTCTGATTTTGTAAAATTCAGCAATTATTTTAGAGAAAAACTTTCAAAACTCCTCTGAATTCCACTGGAGAATGCATCTGGTTCACATTTTCCTCTCTCCATACTATGCATACCATTATTTTAGGTAATTTCAATATTCACACTGATGAATCAATGCCCTAGCATAGCATTGCCTTTACTTCAAAACTTCTAGGACCTTCATGCCTTGTCATTCACCAGGTAACAACATCAGAAGGTCTCCTATGTCTCTTCTTTGTCCAACTTTTTCACTCCTGACTCTTCTAGCTCACCCAGGTCACCAGCTCCCCACCCTTTTTTCCCATATGTGACCCCCTCCAAGTACAGCATCTATGGGGATCACTTTAGTCACTGTCTTGGTAGTGTGTTCAACTTCCTCACCCTCTTGATTTCATAACTCAGATTTGTTAGTCTCCATTTCCTGCATCTCACTTTGATCCTACAGATGCAGGATACTTTATATACCTAGGAGAGAAAAAGGCTTGGGTGACCTTTATATCACCTGCTCAGAATAGCCACACAGGCATTTCTCACCTCCCCACTCACATCCCCCAATACAAAAGGTTATATATAGCTTTGGCACCATGAAAATTTCATACCCAAACACTTGCCATCTGTCCCTCTTGATTTGGCTTCTTCATAATGGATGTATTAATGTGGTCAGAGCCTGGTTATGGGTCAAGATTGCCAGGCAACTATTCAGGGGAAACAATCTGTAAAACATCATCGTGCCGGTTAATTTAGGTTCCCACACCTGACTCCTTATAAAGGAAAGGTAAATTGACCCAGTTCCCACAGAGGTAGATGAAACCTTAGGGGAGAGAAACACTCTCCCCACAAAAATCAACCTCTCTCCACTGTGTATTTTGGCAGTGTGCCCTTGCAGTCTCTATTGAATCTTTGAAGCTAAATACTACACAGTATGGTGCAACTTTCTGCAGTCTATTAATTTATGTAATTATTTTTGTGTCATCTACTCTTCCACCAATTGTCTGGTTTGACAACAAGTACATGAACACACAAACTGTAGAATAACTACAGGTGTGTGTGCATGCTTGTGTGTGTGTGTGTGTGTGTGTCAGAGAGACAGAGAGACAGAGAGACAGAGAGAGAGAGACAGATGAACTTTGCTTTGAACTTTTAATGGGAGATTTGTTTAAAGAAGATAACTGAGCACTTCTGAACTGTATACTTTTTAATAACAGAAAATGAGCTTTCCCTGCCCCTCTACAAAATGTTGAATGACTATTTATAGAAAAACTGGTCTGAAGTATCTAATGTTTAGCCCTTTAACAATTGTCAATTTGTTGGACATTTATATGAAAGAAGCTGAAGATTATGGACTTTCTATTTATTTTTATTCAGTCAGATAACTTAGGTATGAGAGACTTTTAAAAACAATTTGCTGAATGGCTGCCTCTCAGCAGGAACTGTTTGGAAATAAAAGGCTCTAAGAGACCCAACCTGATGGAGGCCTTGCAGGCTCTCCATTATTAAGGTGAAGTGGAAGCATGGGGGTGGCGGGTGGGGGTGGACTAGCCTAACTGATGCATGTAAGGAATGACTGGTATTCAGACTCAATGGCACATGTGACTTGACCAAAAGCAACCTGAAACTGGTTCAGTTCACATGGCTAAACTGCTCAGTGTATTACACATTTGCAAACACTGTAGTGCGACACACTGGAAAATAAATAGTAATTTCAGAACAGAGCTAGTTTCTTAGGAATATAGAAAGAAACAATCCCTTCATAACTAGAAATTTATCCACCTACCTATGTATCTATCTGTCCATCTTAAAGACCTGTATACAAAATATTTCTTCCCATCTACTTACTAAGAGAATTAACAAGAAATAAAACCTTATATTCCATAATTAGAAATTTTAAATCTTAATAAGGCAATGACTGATGAAGTAAGTAAAATTCACAGTGAAGTGTAATCACCCAACAAATATGAATGTTTGATTTCCTGTTTTGATAAAGAAAAGGGTGGTAGTAGGCAGAAAATTGAATCTACATAAAGGGAATACGGTCAAGAGAGGGATGAGATGCTGAAGATTGTGTGTGATAGACATGGAACCCTATCCAGCTTTGATGGAAGAGATGTTTAGGTCTACCAGTACATCTTCTATAAGTCAGGTTATTTTTGGATACTCACCTTTCATAGTCTGAAATTATCCCATATCTCTTGCTCACACATAATTTTTGCTTATATTCCTATCTGTTTCAGCCGCTCTAGCTAATGCCATCTCTACCAGACTGTTCTCTGATTTTTGGATTCCTCTTCTCATTCTCAAGTATGCCTCATGGGACAATCACACCATGGAAAAAATCTGCCAGTTCAAGCCTTCTCACTCTCAAGACCCCCAGATCCAGGCTTTTCCCTTAGGGTAGCTCCTACCCCCTTATAAGCAAGGTCCAGGAACAGAGAACTGAAGGACCTTTGGAATAAGAAGATAGAAGAAAGGCAGAAACAGAAAGAGATGGCCAAAGATATTGTGACAAACTGCATTAACCTTCAGAAACTTGCTAGAGCTAGATCTGTTTTTTGGTACTGTTATAAGCAAATGAAAGCTACTATATCTAACTTCATCTGAATATTATTAAACAACAGGATGCTCCTTCATATAATTTATAAAGCTTTCATCATCAAAAGCAGGTAGCTTCATTCCAGAGGATTTATTTATTTCTGTACATGAATCGTCTCTCCACGCTAGAAGGCTGGTTCCCTGGGTTCTCTACATAGTTATTGGCACCTGTGAGTTGCTCACTGTTTTAGTCAGTTTTCCATACCATGACAAAATACCTATTATAAACAACTTATAAGGAAGAAAGATTTACTTTGACTCATAGTTTCAGAGGTTTCCGTCCATGGCCCCTTGGTCCTGTTGTAACACGTACATCATGGCAACAATTACACATGATAAAGTAAGATGTTCACCTCATGGCAGCTGGGAAGCAAAGAGAGAAGAAGGGGCAGGGTACCCAATATCACCTTCTAGGGCACAGCCCCAATAACCTAACTTCCCCCACAAGGCCCCACTCCTAAGGTTCTACTACCTCTCAACCAGTATCACAGGCTGACGAACAAGCCTTTAGGTTGTATGTAGGGAAAATTTAAGATGTAAATCAGAAACAGTTGCTCAAGAATGTGATGATATTGATCTCCCTTTACCAGACTAACAATTACAAAAAATCAATTTTGATAGATAAAATATTTAGGTTTCTTTTCTTTTTTCGACTTGGCATTTTTTTATGTTTTGTTTTGTTATTTGTTTGTTTTTGTTTTTTGTACTAGGGATCAAAAATCGAGGCCTGCTGCAAGGTAGGCAGGTGCTCTCCCACCAAGCCACATCCCCAGTCCAAGTTATATTTTTCAAAATCCCAATTATCAATTGCTTTAGCTACTTAAAGTCTCCCAAAATCCTACACTGATTTCATTCATTTCTCTATATGTTTTCTTGAGAAAAAAGGAAATTTTCTCCAGAGAGTTCACTGAGATGATTATATCAACAGATATTTCTAAAAATAACAAACTTCATTTATCTAATGGTAGTGCTGGAGACTGAACTCCGGGCTTTGTGCATGCTAGGCAAGCACTCTACCAACTGAGCTATATTCCCAGCCCCAACAAACTTTATTTTAAACTGAGAATAATCTTTAAATGTTCTTTAAATAACCACTTTTTAAAATAGATATTCAAATTTTCCACAGCTCACCCTATGCTTATTAAGGACAGAAGGACAATGTCACTAGAAATTAATTACCTCACTGAATATATTGAACATGTACTAATCAATGTGCTAGGGATACAAAATGAAATAATACCTAGATCTGCCATCCTGGAGTTCCCTGCTTGATAAGTTGGGGCATGTCAGCAGAAGGTACATACAGTCAAGAAGATAAATGTCCATGAAGAATACTTTTTAAAAAATTTCTTTCATAGCAAAGAAGTTTTAAAATTTGATAAAATTCAATTTTTATTTTACTTTGTGAATTCTGCGTTTAGTTCCATGTCCAAGAGATCATTGCCAATCCACAAGTTCATAGTTACAGAAACACTGCTCCTTGGAATAAAGAATTCTCAAAACTCAACAATAAGAAAACAACCAATCAGTAGTGCATGCCTGTAATCCCAGTGGCTCAGGAGGCAGGAGGATCAACAGTTCAAAGTCAGCTTCAGCAAAATGGAGGCACTAAGGAACTCAGTGAGACCCTGTCTCTAAATAAAATGCAAAATAGGACTGGGGATGGTGGCTCAGTGGTCGGGCACCTGAGTTTAACACCCAGTACCGGCCCCCCAAAAAAACAAAGAGAAAGAAAGAAAACAACCAATCCATTTGTAAAATTTAAAGGGCACAAAATTTGAACAAACATTTCACCAAAGTGGGTATAGTATAGTATTAAGCACGAGACTAAAATGTTTAGGCTTATTATTAGCCATTGGGGAAATGCAAATTAAAGCCACAACGAGATGCCAGTGTGCATTTTATTAGAATGCCTCAAATGAAAAATTACTGACAATACCAAACCCTAAAGCATTCCAGAGCAACTGAACTCTCCTGCACTGCTAATGGGAATGCAAACTGATACAATCATTCTGGAAAAGAATTTAGCTATTTCTTAGAGTTAAACACACAATTACATGTGACCCAGAAAGCCCACTCCTGAGTGCTTATTGTAAATAAATAAAAATTAGTATATACACGAAAATGAAAAAAGCTCCATTCATAATTGCCAAAACGTATATGTCCTTCAATAAGTAAATGGACCAACAAGTTATAATAAATCTATATACACAATATGCAGCCACAGAAAAAAAGAACAACTGACACGTAACAATTTGGGTAAACCTCAAAGCATTATACTAACTGAAAGAAGCCAGTCTCAAAAGATGATACGTTGTTGGTCCTGGGGTTGTGGCTCAGTGGTAGAGAACTTGCCTTGCATGTATGAGGTGCTGGGTTTGATCCTCAGTACAACATAAGAATAAATAAATGAAATAAAGGTATTGTGTCCATCTACAACTAAAAAAATCTAAAAACCTATTATACATTGTTTAATTCCATTTATATGGCATTCTCATAAAACAAAAGTATAGTGATAAAGAACAGATTAATGATTGCCAAGGATTTGTTATAGGAAGGATTTGGCAATAAACTGATAGCACAGAGAGTTTGGGGGCGCTGGAGTGATAAAATTGCTCTATATTTTGACTGTGGAAGTGATGATACAAATCTCCACATGGACTAAAATTTATAGAACTGTACACCAAAAAAGAAAGTCAGTTCTGCTATATGATAATACTAAAAATAAAAAGAGTTCATGGTCTCAGTAAAGGGCACATAGAAATTCACTTGGGGTTATACATTCCCTTTAAATTCTTGGAAATGACAAAAAGCACAAATCTTCAAGTCATGGCACTGTGACCATCAGCATTAATTCTATATGGTGATTCCATACAGCTTCCATAGACATTTCTGGCAAGTACAAGAGAAAATGAGGCTAATCTGGAGCCCATCTCAAAGTGAATTAAAGCAAAAACAGTTGTTAACAATGTATGTGCAAAGTTCCATACAATTTTTTTCCTCAGGTATTATTGTGCTAATGTGGGAAAGTGATACTCTCCACTATCTTATTTAAGTCACCTACTGCACAGTGGCCTCTGTGGCCTTTGGAATTACAGAATCAAACACATGTTCCCGTCCAGATATGTTATGGTCTAAAACGACAAGAAAGATAGGAGGTTGCAACTCCTGACAGAGAAATCTTTGGTTACTGAAGTAGTTGATGACAACATTTGTGTGACTTAAGATTGTTTACAAATAAACTAGCTAGTTGGTCGGTTGTATTGGTTTTTGTTTTTATTATTTGGTTGTATGCTTATGTGTAAAGAGTGCTTTTCTTTTTCTTTTCTTGTGAAACAGATTGTTGTATATTTAGTTATATCTTATTTCTTCTATATAAAGGGATATTAAAGTAATTATTATGTATTTAACCACTATGTCCAGTTATCACCAGATTGGGACAGAAATGAGGGTACTCTTCTGTGATTGCTCTAATTGCTTATTTTAGTAATTCTGAGAGTGACCCCTCAACGCCTGTTAACTATCCCTGGGAGGGGATCTTTTCACTGTCTCATCATAAGCCCCCCACCCAGCCACCCCAGACCCATTCTCAACCATTCCAAAATATTTAGGTTTCCCTGTGAAATTACAAGTGCACATGGGTAAACAATCTGCCAAAGTGCCCCAAATTGCCAATTTCTAGGATTTTGTATACAAAAACTGCCCTTCCAGCAACTTCCTCACCCTGATACTAAAGCAACGGTTGACATCCATGTCCCCAAAATGCAGCCCTTCCCATTACTCTTTGCCTCTTGCTTCCCCACATGCAATCCTTGCAGGAAACAAAGTGAAATTATGTCATTTGCAGGAAAATGGATGGAATTTGAGAATATTATGTTAAGCAAAATAAGTCAAATCTAGAAGTTCTGGGGTTGTATGCTTTCTCTCATTTGTGGAAGACACAGAGGAAAAAGGAAAAGAAAGGTGGAGGCAGATGTCATGAACATCAAAGGGAGATCAGTAGAGGAATGGAACCAGGGGGTGAAAGATGGGGAGGACAGGGGGAAATGCCAGGGAGTGATATTGGCCAAATTATGTTATTATATTGTGTGCATGTACAAATATATAACAATAAATCCCACCATTATGTACAATTACTGTGCACTAATAAAAAATATGGGGAAAAAGTGATTTTCCCCCTTTATCTCCAATCTGTCTCTCCACAGGAAAAAATGGCAGGCATTTCTCCATTCATATACAATCCCAAATAATGTTTCTCTATCTCTTCCCCTAAAAATAATTTCATTCAATGAATTTCATTCATTCCTTCAAAACTCACATTTGTGTAACTTTGGGGCCTATTCAGTTTTCCTAAAATGAAAGTAAACTGAAGCCTACTATGTATTTATTTGGGGATTGAACCCAGGGGCACTTATCCACTGCCACACCCCCAGTCTCTTTTTTTTTTAAATTTCAAGACAGGGCCTCACTATGTTGCTGAGGCTGGCTTTGAACTCACAATTCTC
The DNA here is from genome assembly GCF_902686445.1 of Sciurus carolinensis. Lineage (NCBI taxonomy): Eukaryota > Metazoa > Chordata > Mammalia > Rodentia > Sciuridae > Sciurus > Sciurus carolinensis. The sequence continues at coordinate 134,276,359 of NC_062214.1, read as the reverse complement.
CTGCCTCAACTTCCTGAGTTGCCAGGATTACAGGCATGTGCCACCACACCCAGCTGACACCTACTTTTAAAGAATAGTTCTCCTCACTCCCACTTCTTTTTCTTGTCAGAGTTTCAAAAATCTTGGACACTCATCTTATCCAGAACATTCCATTCACTTAGAATTGAAAATTTTCGTGTTCTATAGTCAGTAAGCAAGATAGAAGTAAATATAAAAAGAATTTTATGTACATATTTTGGTCTTACTACAAAATGCCATATATCATTATCAATTGTAGAAATGAATGATAAAAAAGTATCTTTACCCACATGCTCACCATATGTGTGTGTACTCCTTAGAAAAATCTGAGAACAAATTTTTGCCTAATATATATATATATATATATGTACTTTAAATTTTAAAATGCAGATCAAGAGAACACCACAATTACTTACATAAAACTTTTTTCCCATGCTTTAATTGGTACAATGAAATTGTACCTAATAGTGGTATTTTTTGTTACATATCTGTACATTCACAAAATATAACAATATCATTTGGTCAATAAACTTTCAAGTAAATCATTTCAGCTAAAGCTTGTAACTTGAAAAAAAAAAAAAAAAAAAAAAAAAAAAACTTCCTTAGCTGGGCATGGTGGTACATGCATGCAATTCCAGTGACTGGGGAGGCTGAGACAGGAGGATCACTAGTTCAAAGACAGCCTCAGCAAAAGGGAGGGGCTAAGCAACTCAGTGAGACCATGTCTCTAAATAAAATACAAAATAGGACTGGGGATGTGGTTCAGTGGTTGAGTGCCCCTGAGTTCAATACCCTGTACCAAAAACCAAACAAAAAAACTTCCTTTTGTGGAGTATAACATCATTTTCAATTGACTATCAAAACTGAACTTTCTCCAAAAACAAACTAACAGATGTTCTATGACAAGGTATTTTTATTTTCCCAAAAGTAAACTATCCTTTCTCCATATAGTAGGAATAGAGGAGTGGATAAAGAATAACTATTAAAAAAAAAAAAAAAAACCCTATAGCTCGTGTGATGGGCTGACAGATCTGGCTCCATGAGAATGTTATAGGCCAGACTATAAGGGAAATGACTAAACAGACTCTATTTTGCTCTGACACTCCATGTTATGTAGAAAATAAGCTTCTCCCACGGGAACACCCCACCTCTGTATCCATCAGTTACTTAGCATGACAAGTGTAGCAATACAAAGTGACAATTCTTATATAATGAAAAATTGCTGTCTTTTGATTCCTATTGCTCCTAAACAATGTACCATGTGAACAGTGATTGTGTGGATGTTAGTAACTATTCTTTAATTTGTACCTAAGTAAGGGTCATTTTGACCCACTTTCCCCTCTGGTGAAGATCTCATGATGTTAATTTGTAATTTCAAATCATAGCAACAGACACTTATGACTGATGTGATTTTTGGTATAAGAACCTCCACAACCCTATGGTCGGGGCTGTTCTCTCAATAACCATTTTTTGGGGCATTGTGTGAGACAATCAGCTGGCCGGCTTAATAAAAATTCTCAAATTTGGACTTCTCAGTAGTGATCAGTCTGTTCTTAAGTTGCACCCCATAACACTAGCATCAGATTTAACAGTCAGAAAGTAGAAGCTTTCCCACTAAAATAAAAAATAAGGTGAGGATGTCCACTCTCAACAGTTTTTCTCAATATCATACTGGAAGTCCTACCTATTACTAAAAAAAAAAAAAAAAAAAAAAAAGAGGAAGAAAAAGAAGAGGAAATAGAAGGTACAGATTGGGAAGAAAGAAATAAAACCATCTTGTACACAGATAACATGATCATCTATGTAGAAAATCTGGAATAACTGACAAAAAAAACTCTTGGAACTAATAAGTATTTATAGCAAGGTTGTAGGATACAAAAGTTGATATATAAAAGTCAATTGCTTTCCTATGCACCAGCAATGAACAAGTGGAATTTGAAATAAAAAGCACAATACCATTTACCTTAGTACCCTCCAAAATGAAATACTTAGGTATTAATCTAATAAAAAAGTACAATATCTATATAAGAAAAACTACAAATCTCTGATGAAAGAAATCAAACACCTGATGTAAAACTTCAACTCAATCAATAGCCCAGCAAGTTATTTCACAGACATCAACAAACTGATTCCAAAGTGTAGACAGAGACAAAAATTCAAATAGCCAACATAATACTGTATTGAAGAAGATTCCTCTCACTTTGGTAGTAAGACTGACACAATTCAACTTCAAGACTTACCATACAACTTTGGTAGTAAGACTGACACAATTCAACTTCAAGACTTACCATACAGCTAAAGGCAATAAAGACAGTGTTGTATTGACTAAAGAATAGATAAACGAAACGGAACAGAGATCCCCAAAACAGATCCACATGAATAAAAATCAACAGGTCTTCAATAAGGGAACAAAGGCAATCCAATGAAGAAAAGATAGTTTTTCAATAAATGGTGCTGGAACAATTAGATATCTACACGAAGGAAAAAAAAAAAAAAAGAAGAAAAGAAAAAGAATCTAGGCATAGATCTTTCTTCCTTCACAAAAATGAATCACAGATCTAAGTACAAAAACCTATGAAATCCTTGGAGATACTATAGGAGAAAATCTAGAAAACCTTGAATTTGGCAAATTATTTAGCTGTAATATCAAAAGCATAATATATAAAACAAAAAAACTGATACAATGAATTTCATTAAAATTAAAATTCTCTGTTCTGCTAAATATACCATCAAGAGAATGAAAAGATAAGTCACAGACTTGGAGAAAATATTTACAAAAGATTCAACTGATAAAAGATTGTCATCCAAAATATACAAGTACTCTTAAGCCTCAACATTAAGAGAACAACCAATTTAAAAATATGAGTCAATAATAACAAAAGCAATCCCCATCAAAATATTGATGACATTATTCACAGAACTAGAAAAAAGACCTAAACTCATATGAAGAATAAAAGACCAAGAGTAACCAAAGTAATTCAGGGGAAAAACAGCAATGCTGGAGGCCTCGCAATACTCAATTTCAAATTATACTCCAGAGCTATAGTAACAAAAACTGCATGGTACTGCAATAAAAACAGACATGTAGACCAATTAAATAGTGTGTTAGTTCAACTTTTCATAGTTGTGACCAAAATACCTGATAAGAAAAACTTAGAGGAGAAAAGTTTATTCTGGGATCAGAGGTTCAGTCCATGGTCAGCCAACTCCATTGCTGTGGACCTGAGTGAGGCAGAACATCATGCAGAAGGGCATGGCAGAGGAAAGCTACTCCTTTCATGGCAGTCAGAAAGCAGAGAGCAAGGAACCAGGGACAAAATATAGTCCAAGGGCGTGCCCCCATTGACCTACTTCCTTCAGCCACACCTCACCTTCCTACATTTACCACCTAGCAATCCATTCAATTGATAAGGTTATACTCTCACAATATAATCATGATGACTCTAAACATTCCTGCATTGGCGATCATGCTTTCAAAAACTTGAGCTTTGTGGAGGACATTTCTAGGTCCAAACCATAACAGATACATTACAAAGAGACAAACCCACACAGATACAGTAATCTGACCCTTGACAGAAGTGCCAAAAACATAAATTGGAGAAAAGGCAGCCTTTTTAACAAAGAGTTCTGGGAAAAGTGAATATCCATATGTAGAAGAATAAAACTAGATCCCTATCTCCCATCCTGCAGATAATTCAATTCAAAATATATCAAAGACCTATGAATTAGACCAAAAACTCTACAAGCAATAGAAGAAACAGGACAACAATCCAAAATGTAGGCACAGGCAACAGCTTCTTCAATGGGACTCCTGAAGTTCAGCAAGTAAAACCACAAATTAAAAATGGGATGATACCAAATTTAAAAGCTTCTGTAAAACAAAGGAAGGAATTTAGAGAGTGAAGCAAGAGTCCCCAAATGGGAGAAAATCCTTACCTGCTCTTCTGACAGAGGACAAATATCCAGAATATATAAAAAGCTAAAAAAATTGATAAATGGGCAAAAGAACTAAATAGACATTTCTCAAAAGAAGAAATAGAGTCAAAAATATGAAAAAAATGTTTAACATCTTTAGTCATCAGGGAAATGCAAATGAAAACTACACTGAGGTTTCAACTTATTCCAATGACAATGGCAATCATCAAAAATACAAATAATAATATATGCTAGAGAAGATTCAGGGGGAAAAGGAACAGTTATACACTGTTGGTGGGACTGTAAATTAGTACAACACTGTAGAATTCAATATGGAGGTTCCTCAAGGACTAGGAACAGAACCACCATGTGATCCAGCTTTCCCACTCCTTGCAAAAGAACTAAAGTCCACATAGTAAAGCAATACATTTATAGCCATGCCTATAGCAATACATTTATACCCATGTCTATAGCAGTGCAATTCATTATAGCAAAGTTGTGGAACCAGCCTAGATGTCTATCAACAGATGAATTAATAAAGAAATGTAGTATATGTACACAATGAAGTTTTACTCTACCATAAAAAAATGAAATTCTATCATTTGCGGAAAGTAGATGGACGTGGACAGCATCATGTTAAATGAAATAAACCAGACTTTGAAATGCAAGGGTCACATGTTTTCTCTCATATGTTGGAGATAGGGGGGAAAAGGGAATCTCATGAAAGTAGAGGGGAGACCAGTAGAGTAAAGGAAAGGGATCAGGGGAGGGAAGAGAAAAGGGAAGGGGAGGTACTAAGGAATGAAATTGATCTATTTATGTTATGTGCATGTACAAACATGTCACAATGAATCCCACTATTATTTATAATACGCCAGTAGATTTTTTTAAAAGAAAATTAAAATTAAAAACAATAAAAATGAACTTGCCAGGTTCAGTGGTGCACACCTGCAATCCCAGTGACTTGGGAGGCTGAGGCAGGAGGATTGCAAATTCAAGGTCAGCTTTGGCCACTTAGCAAGATGTGGTCTCAAAATAAAATAAAAAAAGGGTTGGGGATGTAGTTCAGTAGTAGAGTACTTGCCTAGCATGTGCAAGGCCCTGAATTCATTCCCCAGTAGTGTTAAAAAAAAAAAAAAGCCAAAGACTTTAACAGATACCTCACTAAGGAAGGTATACAGATGACAAGTAAGCATATGAAAAGATGCTTCACATCTTATGTAATTAGGAAAATACAAATTAAAACAATGATGAGATATCATTACAGGTCTTTTGAATGGCCAAAATCCAGAACAGTGATAACACCAGATGCTGGTAAGGAATAACAGGAATTCTCATTAATTCCTGGTGGGAATGCAAAATGGTAGAGCCACTTTGGAAGACAGTTTGGTGGTTTTCTTTCAAAGCTAAACATATATTCTTACCAAACAACCAAGCAATCATGCCCCTTGGTTTTTACCCAAAGAAGTTCAAAACTTATGTCTATGCAAAAACCAGCACGTAGATGTTTATAGCAGCTTTACTCATAATTGCTAAAATGTGGAAGCAACCAAGATGTCCTTAAATAGATGAATGAATAAATGAGTCACAGTACATGCAGATAATGGATATTATTCAGTGCTAAAAAGAAAAGTACTATCACGCCATGAAAACATAAATGCTTATTATGGAGTGAAAGAAGTCAATCTGAAAAGGATCTATACTATACGATTCCAACTTCATGACCTTATAGGAAAAGCAAAACTATTAGGGCAGTACAAAGGGCATTGTTTGCCAGAGGTTTTGGGGGAGGGAGGAAGGAAGGACGGAATAGGTAGACCAAAGAGGAGTTTTAGGTCAGTTAAACTATTTTGTAAACCATATTATGACATTACACTTTTTCAAAATGCATAGGGTGTATAAGACAAAGTGAACCTAATATTAACTATGAATTCTCAGTAATAATGATATGTCAGTGTAGGTTCATCAGTTGTAACAAATGTACCACTCTGGTGGCTTATGTTGATAATGGGCTATGCATGTGTTGGGGCAGGGAGTACACAGGATATCTCAGTACTTCTCTTCAAAGTTTGAAGAAATCTATAAAGAGTGGTAGTTATTTTTTACTGCTAAAATCAGGTGAATGGGATAATTGAAATGGGATAATTTATGCAGAAATTATTTTGTTGCTATAATTAGTTACACTCATCCATCTCCCTAACGAGACTATGCATTCCTACTGGTAGGAAATGTGTCCTTTGTATCTATAATGCCACACAACTAGGATACTGCCATGCATTGGGCAGTGTTCAAAGGATGTTTGCAGAATTGAATTCAGTTATACAAAATATTATATTTCGCAAATCAAGGGGAAAGCAAGTACTGTGGAGAACCATCCATAACTACCAGAATCAGATTTGGTTGAGCCATGGGATACAGAGACCTGACTCCCAGGAACTGGCAGCCATGATAGACTGTTCCAGATAGCCTGGGAAGTAAGTGGCCCTGTTTGGGAGTGGCTTACTGTCTGATTGATATGCTATTCCCTAAACAAATGGCTTCCCGAACTCCACCCCATCCTGTTCATCACAGAGGAAGCCCCTCCCAGTCTTGGTCTCCTTTACCTGTGTGACTATAAAATAAAGGAGAGGTAGGCTATTCCATATTGTTAGAGGCCAGATCTGGTATGGCCCTCTCCATTACGCCACCTCCTGTTTGAAAAGCATATTGACCCTTGTATGCTTGATTAGATAAGTTTATGGGTAATTAATTGTTTTATAGTCAGTATTGTCCTCCAGCAGTTAACCCTTCCCTCATCCACGCTGTACATGGCTGAAACCCCTGCAAAGTACTAGTTTTGTTTCCTCTTCAAATTATACCACACTTATCAGCACACGGTCAGTGAATGTAATTGACACTGAATCATCTCCTGTTTTGATTAGGAGAGGTGTGAAAAAGCATGCAGATTTGGGAGAGTGGGGGAAGAGGTAGAAAGAGGAGAATGAAGGTACTGAATACATTAGCGGCCTTTATACTTTGACCTTCATGCTTCAGAAAATCTCCTTTGCCTTCAACTGAGGAAAGACCAATTAGAAGCAACAGCAGACCAGGACTGGAGGTATGGCTCAGTAGTACAGAGCTTACCTAGTATTTATAAGGTCCTCTGTTTGATCTCCAGCACCAATAAAAGGTAAGGACAAAAACAAGTGATGGTAGGCCAAACTTGACCTTTATCCGAATGTGAACTGTATTGCTTTCCACAATTTGAAAAGGTTTGGCTTATTTATTAGTTGTTATTTAAAAAGCTTCAAAGGATTCCTTGATTTAACTGTGACTTTAAATACCAAATTCCAAGTTTTGACTTATTTGTGGAAGAAAAAAATCCTGAGCAAAATCTTCAGAGGAAAATTGACCATCACTATGGTACACTGGAGAGATGGTTTTACTACTTAGTCACTCATTTACATTCAGTGTTCTATATGACTTAACTAAATACAGATTTCAAACCTGAGTTTCAGCTAGGTGCAGTGGTATATGCCTATAATCCCAGCTACCTGGTAGGCTAAGGCAGGAAGATTGCAAGTTTGAGGCTAGCCTGAACAATGCAGCAAGACTCCAACACCAAAACTAAATAAATAAATAAAAATCTGAGTCTTTCACTAATAAAAGTCAGATATGGCCTTGACTTTCTTTCTTTTTTTTTTTTATTGTAAACAAATAGGGTACAACTTGTTTCTCTGTACATGAAGTAGAGGCATACCATTTGTGTAATCATACATTTACATAGGGTAATGGTGCTTGATTCATTCTGGTTTTTTTTCCTCCCCCAACCCCTACCACTCCTCTTTTCCCTCTACACAGTCCCTCCTTCCTCCATTTTTGACTCCCTCCCACTCTGCATTATGTATCATCATCCGCTTATCAGTGAGATCATTCAGCCTTTGGTTTTTTGGGATTGGCTTATCTCACTTAGCATGATATTCTCCAATTTTATCCATTTGTCTGCAAATGCCATAATTTTTTTATTATTTAAGGCTGAGTAATATTCCATTGTATATATATACCACAGTTTCTTTATCCATTCATCAACTGAAGGGCTTCTAGGTTGGTTCCACAATCTGGCTATTGTGAACTGAGCAGCTATGAACATTGATGTGGCTGCATCACTGTAGTATGCTGATTTTAAGTCCTATGGGTATAGGCCAAGGAGTGGGATAGCTGGGTCAAATGGTAGTTCCAGTTCAAGTTTTCTAAGGAATCTCCACACTGCTTTCCAGAGTGGCTGCACTAGTTTACAACCCCACCAGCAATGTATGAGTATACCTTTCTCCCCACATCCCCACCAACACCTATTGTTGTTTGTATTCTTGATAATTGCCATTCTAATTGGGGTGAGATGGAATCTTATGGTAGTTTTGATTTGCATTTCTCTTATAACTAGAGATGTTGAACATTTTTTCATATATCTGTTGATTGCTTATAGATCTTCTGTGAAGTGTCTGTTCATTTCCTTAGCCCATTTGTTGATTAGGTTATTTGTATTCTTGGTGTAGAGTTAATTGAGTTCTTTATATATTCTGGAAATTAGTGCTCTATCTGAAGTGTGAGTGACAAAATTTTCTCCCACTCTGTAGGCTCTCTCTTCACATTGCTGATAGTTTCCTTTGCTGAGAGAAAGCTTTTTAGTTTGAATCTGTCCCAGTTATTGATTCTTGCTTTTATTTCTTGTGCTATGGGAGTCGTGTGAAGGAAGTCTGATCCTAAGCTGAAATGTTCAGCATTTGAATCTACTTTTTCTTCTATAAGATGCAGGGTCTCTGGTCTGATTCCAAGGTCCTCGATCCATTTTATACTTAAGTGATGAATCCTCAGAAAGAGAAGTTAGGAAAACTACCCCATTCACAATAACCTCGAAAAAAATAAAATACTTGGGAATCAATCTCACAAAAGAGGTAAAAGACCTCTACAATGAGAACTACAGAACACTAAAGAAAGAAATGAAAGAAAACCTTAAAAGATGGAAAAGCTCTCCCATGTTCTTGGATAGGCAGAATTAATATTGTCAAAATGGCCAAACTACCAAAAGTGCTATACAGATTCAATGCAATTCAATTAAAACCCAATGACATATCTCACAGAAATAGAGCAAGCAATCATGAAATTCAATCTGGAAGAATACAAAACCCAGAATAACTAAAGCAATCCTTAGCAGGAAGAGTGAAGCAGGGGGTATTGCGATACCAGAACTTCAACTATACTACAAAGCAATAGTAACAAAACGGCATGGTATTGGCACCAAAATAGACAGGTAGGTCAATGGTACAGAATAGAGGACACAGACACAACCCAAATAAATTCAGTTTTCTCATACTAGACAAAGGTGCCAAAAATATGCAATGGAGAAAAGATAGCCTCTTCAATAAATGGTGCTGGGAAAACTGGAAATCCATATGCAGCCAAATGAACTAAACCCCTATCTCTCACCTGGCCTTGACTTTCAATGGCTTATCTGAAAATTCTCAGATCTATACTTTTCCCAAGACATACTTATAGAACAGATGCTTTAGTAGTACCTTAGGTAGAAATCAACAGAGAAGTCAATGGTGGTTTTTACACAGCTTCGTGCTCATTATCATGCAAATTCCTGGGTCCTCCTTTTGAAGGTAGCTGGGTCCAAACAAATAACCTACAATTTCTTAAGCATGTGGTGGTTTTCTATGCACAACACATTGAAAAACAGAGCCAGAAATGGATCATCTATCTAGGCTGACTGGCACAGAAACAGGAACTAGAGCAAGCCTGCTGCTACTGAACTATAAAACAAAGCCTCCTAGCAAGCTGAAAGATAACCCACTGCTAACATACAGATGTATCAAAGGTATAATTTCCATTCTTCATGCACCAGAAAACAATTTTCTACAAGTTTATTTATCCAATGCTGATAGTGTTACAATAATCTCTAGAGCAGAGTCAGGGTTGTGGGTTTTTCTAACATACCTCTTTTTTTCCCTCACAGAATGAAACAGACACAGAATACCACAAAAAATATAGAAAGAGTCATACTCACTTAACAATGGTTATACATTTTGAAAAATGTGTCATCAGATGAATTCGTCATTGTACAAATATCCCAGAGTGTACTTATATAAACCTAGGTGCCAATCACTAGATGTGGCTCTCGATGCAATGAAGAGATGTGATAAACACAAGTTGTATGAGGCTGCTGCTAGTGTAACATAGCATACTGTTTTACAGTGAACTTTTTTAATAAATAGGAATATACCCTAATAAGTAAAAGTGTAGTTCAGTAAATGCAGAAACCAGTAACATAATCATTATTATCATTATCAAGTATAGTATACTATACATAATTGTCTAGCATTAATACTTACTAATACATAATTGTCTAGTAATAAATATTTATTTGTATAAGTATTTATAATTGTCTGTGCTATACTTTTACTGGCAGTGCAGAAGGTTTGTTTATACCAGCGTGATCATAAAATGTGAGCCATGTGTTACACTATGATACTAGGACAGCTGCAGCATCACAAGGCAATAGGAATTTTTCAGTTCCATTATATTTAATCTTACGAGACCACCATCTATATGCAGTCCATTGTTAACTGAAATGTCATTATGTTGCACCTAACTTTATCTATCTATTCCTATGTATATGACATAATAAATTATATATGGTAAACACTCTTGGAACAAACTACTCAAAATTTAGAACTTTGCCAGCCATCCCAGAAGTGCTTCCATGGGTCCTCTCCCCATCACAGACCCTCCATCCCATCAAAAGTGACCACTGTCCTGATTGCATAGAAATCACTCCCTTGCATCTATTTCTGGTTTTATCACTTAAGTATACACACCTGGATACAGTTTTTAATTTAATACATATTTTAAGTCTCTTTTAACCTGAAAGTTCCATCTGAATTCCTTTCTTTTTCATATCATTTATCTGCTGAAAAAGCTAGCATGTTAGACCTGCAAAGTTTCCCACAGTTTGGATTTGTTGATTGAAACCACATGAAGAAGTCCATCATATTGGTTCCTCTGTCCTTTTTACTTCCTACAAATTAACAGCTGAATACTGAGGAACAATTAGTGTAAGTTCAATTTCTTTGACAAAACTGTATGTACTATTGTGTTTTCTCATCAATGCATTTAACGTTGATTTTTTGACTCTTTTTTGAAAGTTGATAAAATCAACTATTTTGGTAGTTGATGGTCAGTGCCTAGATCTGTTAATGCATTAGGGTTTGTAAGATGCTGATATTAAATTATTTTTTATGTATTAGTTGCAATAACTTCATCAGAAAACACTTTCCTTTATCAACTATTTGAATACATTGGTACAATTCAATAAGGAAAATTGAAATAAATATCTACCCAAAAACTTCTACATATCGGAAAATTCTTGTAAAATGACTACTATTTCCTGCCATTAATAGATAAAACACTAGACTGGGAATCAGAAGACCTAAATTTCCAGACTTGGGGACACTGAAAGGTATCACTCTGACTCCTGCAGGTGACCCTGCCATGGGATCTGAATGACAGAGCCGATCCATACCACAAGGCTGAGGAGGAAAGACCTATGGTGCATTCAGAATTAGGACCAAGACCACCGTACACCACTCCAGGGTTAATGTTCTGAACAGTCTTTTGGTTATCTTTTCCTCAGTAACGATGTTGGCTTCTCCACCCTCCAGTTCTGCCCCAATCAGTAACACAAACACATATTCCTTTGAGTCTCATGTTCATCTGCCTATACCAACCCACTACTCTTTCCTCATTATAATCATTTAAGAATTTACCTTCCAAAAAAATTTATTATATTAGTAGCAACTTTGATTTATTATATCTGACCTAGCAATTTTCTAACTCTTTTGAAAGGTTTCTCTGGACCATTTCTATGTTTAAAGGGCCTTATAGTTCTTCTACAAATGCTTTCTCTTATTCATAAATACTTTTCATATGAGGACAAAGAAGTTAAGGAGATCAAGGTTCTATTTGGAATTTCATTGCTGATTCATGGTGTGACCTTGTTTAGGTCATCCTCTTTCTTAGATATACTCTTTATATATTTAGATCACTAAGTCCATGGCATAGCATCTAAGGATGTGTTTCTATCTTCCTCCCCCGTATAAACATCCGCAGAATCTAGTTGGGCTGTTGATTTGTAGTTAAACACCTACAACATGCCTGTTGAGAGTTAATATTATAGACACAAGTTTTAAGTCTCATATCTGAGAGTCTGGAACAGGGAATGAAACTTCATGGGAGTAGAATCATATGAGGAGCTAATTTTAGAGGATATGGTTAGGACCTTGTAAGTGAGATAACAACCAATTCAGATTCTGAAGTCAATGTCACCCTTTCATGTAGGAAAGATGGAAATGCAAGTCTCAACTGACCTTTTGAAAGTTCCCATGCCTCCCATTGACCCATTAATTTCATAGCTAAGAATTTCTCCTTAGGCAATAATGGATTTACTAACTGAAATGTTATCACAGTGTTTTTCATAATGGTGAAAAATTATAACAACCACAAGATCTAATGAGGAGATGGGTTTAACATGATGTGATATTCCATAAAATGAAAAAATACAGATGCTAAAAATGATGTGGCAAAACATATTTAATGTCATTAGAAGATGTTCAAGATATGTTTTCAATTGAGAAAAAGTTATAAGAATTCCATAAAAAAATAAAAATAAAGAGTTCTATTAAAAATGTAGCTATGTATGCTCAGAGAGAATTTTAAAGACGTCAAAGTTGTTCATAGGATTTTCTCTAGGTGGCAGCATTACAAATGATTTTTATTATACTATTTTAAAACATACTATTTGTATATTTTAAACTTTCACCACTGGAAATTTGATTCTTTTGTGAGAAAGAAAATAAAAGTTAAACAACTAAGAAGTAAAGTCATTTTCAAGGCAAAACAACAGTCAAAGAATGCAGGTTAAACTATGCATAAGAATAATAACTACAATATCAAGGTAGCTGAAGAATACCAAATTCAAACCAACAGGATCCTTACAGTCCCAGCATTCTCTTTGTATAAGGAGAAACCTGTTACTTCATTCATAATTATCCTGTCTTCATTCTCTTAAAGGTTCTATGTCAGGTAGCCAGGTGCTGTCAGTCAGGTATTAACAGAAAAATAATATTTCACTAACACTGATTATTAATACTTCTGTTGACTTTTATTGCTTTTTCCCCCCTTTAAATTTAGCAAGCTTGAGATAGAGATAAAAGTACAGAAGTGAGAGTGGGAATGTAAACATTACCCATTTCCTTCTCCCTTTTAATTTGATCTATTGATTTGTCCTACAGCATGGCAGATAGGTCACCAAACCTCTTCTACATTTTCATAAAAGCCCACAAGGGAGGAAGACAGATTTTTAAATCTGTTTTTGAAGACAGATTTTACCACTTGACAAAGCAAGACCTTATCACTTCAGAATCTCCTACTTTCTGTCTTTGGATAATTACTAGGAGAGTGAAGACATCTAAGGATTTTGTGTTCCTTTGGAGGCATACTTTACATGACTAAAATTCCAATCTTTTATAATTTATTATGAATTATTGGAATATATAACTTTTATGGGTTAATATATATAAATGTATGTTTATTTCATTAACCCAAATAATTTGTACTGGCAGATTTTTGGGCCCCTCACCCATGAGATCAATAAGAGCAAAATGAATACACCTAGAACATTTTCTGAAAATTTTAATGCTGAGCTTCAAAGTCTGAATTAAACATAGAATTCAGCTTATATCTTAGTTAAGAAAATCTATTTTGATATCCTACCCTGCCCCCATGCTCGACTGACCCTCCATATTAGAACTACTCTTAGGCAAGCCCTAGATACACAAAACAAGATGAAAGTTATTGAATTCCAATAATGTGGTTTTTAGATCTACCCTCATTGCCCTTTTCCAGAGGCTCCTCTGGGAAATAAAAATGAATCAAAATAACATATCTGACCAAGAAGTGCAGCAACCATCCATTATTAATACCCCAGTGACATACGAAAATGGAGAATGAAAGGTCCATTCAAATAATCCTATAGCACTGATTCCTTAAAAGCATTGTACTTTGCTTTTGAAATCAGCTACCAGCTAAGAAACAAATTCAATTCCAATATACTCTTTAAACCTTCAGATTAATTTTATCTACAGAGTCTATTTTAACTCATTGCTTATTGAGATTGACCATAACTTAGGAAGGAATTTTTATTCTCTCTGATTGATTACATATCCAGGATTTTATTCATAGCAAACAATAAGTGGGGTTTCAGAAAGCATACAAAAGGAAAAGTAGGACCAATAAATGAGCTCTGAGCAAGCACAAATACCAAATGAACCTCAACTCATTCCTTTCAACATTATAATCCATAATTAACAAATTCCTCCTTATAGCACCCTAAATCTTATGCCCATCCCACACCTACTTAAATGCAGTCAGAAACCATCCTATGAAATGCCTTCCAAAATCCAGATGTGTACTAGTAATAAATAAAAGTACGTAATAAAATTAAAGAAACAAAATAAAGGGACAACCAAGCTGGAAATACAGAAAACATGAGTAAGAAGAAACTATACAAGGTTTATGAGGATGAGACAACTAACAGTAATTTCTCTATGATTAAGTTTTACCTAATTCCAAAAAAAGGCAGAGATTGCAGGTGACTTACAACAGTAGAGTGTACTGTTCATGTTATAAAATAAAAAGGCAGGAGAGAAAAAATAAACAAGATACTTGTGTTAGCTTTTTTATGCCGTGACCAAAATACCTGACAGGAACAACTTAAGAGGAGGGAAAGTTTATTTTGGCTTCCAGTTTCAGAGATTTAGTCCGTGGCCAACCGACTGCATTGATCCGGGCCTAAGGTGAGGCAACACATCATGGCAGCAGGATGATGGCGTATGAAGGAGGTAAGTTGTTCAGGATATGGCAGCTGCGAAGCAGAGAGAAGAAGAGGGGAAGGGACAACAGAGAAGGTGCACCTTTCCAGGACATACACCCTCAGGAACCCACCTCCTCCAGTTATGATCCACCAGCCTACAGTTACTACCCAGCCTATCAAACTAGGATGGACTGATTAGGTTACAGCTCTCGCTATTTAATCATTTTACCACCTAACATTCCTGCACTGACACAGGAGTCTTGTGGGAACACTTCACAGCCACAACATAACAACACTTAAAATGAGATAGTTACTGCAAGTGAGCACTTAGTTTAGCTCTGTGAAAGAAGGAAGAAAATGTGTGGCCAGAAGTAGATGGCTGAAGAGAGAGAACTTGCATGGGAAATTAGAGACACAAAGGATTACTAATAGTTAAGGTAAGAGGGTAGCAGCGGATGATTTCTGTAACAGAGTGAAATAAAGGAAGATCTGGAAACACCTAAACAGATATCTTGCTTCTTTGGAATTTCATGGCATCTTTCTGACAATAATTTAGAGTTTGAGTGGGAGGCAAAGCCAAGGTTTGACAGAGAAAGCTAGGTGTATGGAGGTCTACTTTGGAAAGGGCTGATCTCAATAATCAGAAAGAAAACACTGACAACATGGAAATTCTCATGGGAAATTTATCTCTGAAGCTAGCAAAAAATGTGGACTCTGCAATTAAACTTTGTCCATGCTGCTTGTCTACCTGCTCACACTGTATGGAAGATCTGTGCTCACACAAATGTCAAGATGGTTCTCACACTCCAAGCACAGGTAAAAGGTATGTGTAGAATGATTTTGTCCAAAGGCACTTCTTTTCCTCCTTTCTCCCTTGAGTTAGTACAAAGGTCAAGATCTATCAGTGACCCCAGGAGACCGCTGTACTCAACTATCCCTGGGGTTTCATCATAAAGCTCCAAAAAGTGAGAATTATGTTGGCTAACTTGACTCTAGTGATTTCCCTAAGCTGGAGTTGGAGCTGACATGGGAAATAAATGAACCTTTCTTGAAATAAACAAACATTCTGTCTTTATATAAGGGTCAAGAGGCCATTTGATGTTTAAAAAAAAAGTAGTAATTATTTCATTATGATAGCATTGTTCTCTACAGAACAAACAGACCTATCCTACATGGAAAATACTGACACAGATGAGTGTAATATCTATAAATAGGCTATATAAGTGGTGAAACAAAAGCTGAGAACAACCATGTGAATAAAAAGCAAAAAAATGAACAAAGAAAATATATCAAAATATCTCTGGGGAATAGGACTCTAGGTAATTTTTTGCTTCTTATTTATCTGTTTGCTTACATATTATGATTTATTTTAAGGAATAAAAAATAATTTGGTGGGTTTTGTGGATTGTTTGTTTTTCAGCAATACACAAAGATCCAGCATTTTAAAAGACTGAGGTGATGATGAATGCATTAAAGCAGAGAGGAGAGGAGATAGGAAGAGGGAGGGGAAAATGACACAAAGGTAAGAGTACTGGGATCTGGTGATTGCCCAAACCCCCTTGAATGAATTTGCCCACAAAACTTCTATCACCAAGTGTTTGCCCATGAACTCACCCCAAAACTTCCTTTAAATGTAGCCAGAATACATTTTGTTTTTCAAACTGTGGGAGGTCAGCTGCTTGAAGGGGCAGCAGCCAGGGTTTATGGAATGACAGAGATTTCCGGGAGAGGCAACTTCAACAGGAATAAAAAAGTGTCAAGTAACATACAGCAAATGTAAATAGACACCAGGGCTGGAATGACTGGCTCCTTAGAAGGACTATAAACAGCCCAACAGAGTCACAGTCTCATCAGCGAGACTCTATTTGCTTTGGAGTCAGAACTAATTGAGCTCTGACCACTCTGGCCAGCAAAGGACAGGCAGTGCCCTGACCTACCCCACACAGGAGGGTGGTGTCCTGGAGCCACCTCCCCCTGGACAAAACACAGGACAGGACAGTGTCATTTTAATTGCATCCTGTATTCCACTTGTACAGTCAAGGATGACTAGGAACAAACTTACATACCACACCAATGGCTAATGGGAAGATTTTTAAAAACATGTAAAAAAATTTATCTTTCCACAGAAATAACATGAGTTCATTGCAAAAAAAGGTTAGAAAAGATAAGACCAAATATTACTCATGGATCATATTTATCTTTTTTTTTTTTTTTACCACTTATCCCGAGAGCCCCAAACAATGCCTGGCACACAGTGGACACTCAATAAAAAATGACTGAATGAAGAGCACCTAGATTAATCACCAATAACTGTATTCTCCATACAAAATGATGCACAATTTTCTAGATTGTGGTTTATTATTTGTGTTGTTTTTTACTTGATGGCATAATATGAATATTTTTCATGTCAATTAATGTTTCATAATTCTTTATGACTAATATTCCATTTTATGAACATACGACATTGATGTAGCCACTTCTTTATAGCTGGACATTGGATTGTGCCTTTCTCTTAAAGGTACAAACACCCTATTCATCAATAACCAAATTGCTTTTCCTTTTATTAGAATACAAGTTCTCCAGTATAGAGGCCTTTTTTTCTTTCTTTCTTTCTTTCTTTTTTTTTTTTGCTTATCAGTGGATCCGCAGAACCTAATATTGTTTTTAATCAATAAAGAATGAATAAACAATTATTCTAGTATCTGCTCCCTCCTTTTAATTTCTATTTCAATTTCCTGCTCCCATTTGAACAACTACTATAGCTTCCAAGCTGGTTTTCTTCCTCCAGTATGTTTAACCCTCTTTCTCAAGGCAATCATCCTTTCTGAATTTAATACACACAACTGTCTCTTTCATTATGTGATTCTCCCATTCAAAACCAACTTAAAGGTTCCATAGCATTAGGATGAATTCAAAGTCCTTATTCTAACTTATCAATAATTATTATAAAAGAATCACAAAATACCTTTAAACAGGAAGCCACCTGAGAGATTTTTTTCAGTCTGAAAGCATCATTTTGCATTTCAGATAACTGAAGCTTAGAATGCTCAATGACTTGCAAGGACACAAGACTGGCTTATGACAGAACCCAGGTCTCTGGGTCTGCAGGCTGTGGCTTGTTCCTTCACACCACACTGGCTCCCTCCCAGTCTCCCTTGCTAGTTTCACTTCCTACCCAGATCCTCATCTCAGAGGAGATGGGTTTCATGCTATCCCTGAAATAAGCCTGACTCATTCTGGCTCTTGCATTTTGTTCATGGCATCGCTATTGCTTGAACTGTCCTCCCATCCTACCTCTGAAAAAAATCTCTTTTCAATGCCTGGTTCAAACCTTGTTTCCTTAACAATGCCTGGCCCCAGACACACTGAATTCTTTGTTCTCTGCTCCCCAACAGCACAAGCCCCAGTCATTTCAGCACTTAATTATACCTTGCTTCTCAATGGTGAACACTTCACAGCTAATAGTGTGCTGTGGGTGTAGGACTGAAGAGAAGGATAGAAATGGAAAAAACTCTGTCATAATGTGCTGGGCCAGCCAGATACATTCTGATGCTGGAACACACCACTTCACAAGCATAGGCACCCAGGTGTTATATCTCCATGTTTCATCACCCTTGTTTATTTTAAGTGTAAATCTTAATTTGAATCTAATATTTCTAATTTGCTTGTTATAAAGGTTTTCACCTTAAGAGCAAGATTATTTTTTTGCTCTTTGAGGTACTGGATGGACTGGATGGTAGGTCTTTCAGAAGAAGGATCATTCCTTAATGATCTTAATATTTACAACAGTGCCTTATACAAATATTAGACTACAAATTTTGGAACAAATCTGATTACTTTTCTATAAGTAATTGTACAAATGCTCAAATAAGGTTTGCTAGGCTATGGTTCCCTAACTGACTATTATCATGGACAAATGATAAGCACTTACTGAACTGACAGATGATACCTACATAAACTAAGCTAGAAAAAAGATGGCCAAGTATTTACATAATAACTGTGCTAACACAAACCATCTAATATATTTAATTCACTTTATGCCATTTACCAGTGTCTCCTCTGTTATATAATTTGGGAATGTACTAGGTTTTAGGCACGCACCTAGACATTTTTTTTTTTTTTCTTAAGATTTTCCTAAGAAGTGCTTGTGTGTACATGAGTGTGTATTATTACATATGCACACGCCAAAAAAGAGATGGGCAATTTCTTTAGGATAAAAGAATTAAAGTAGGATGAGCATATAAAATACAGTTAATAAATTATAAATGTCATAAAACTGATATTTATTGTTGTTATATTGGTACACAGGTTTGGGTTTAAATATACCTTTGTGTATTTCTGAATCAGGGCTGGATAACTAATAGATGTATATATATAAAACCAAGACCAGATTTTAGACCCATAGCATGACTTAAATGCTGAACTAAAGGAGCAGTGGACAGATTATGTGGATATGGTAGGGGCTAAAATATTTTCCCACAATTTCTGTGATTTCTTTTGTTTCCAATGATAGAAAAAATAGAACTATAACCTTTGTTTTATAATCTACAAAGCTAAGTCAGTGTTCTTAGAATAGTTCTATCAAGTATACGACAGTCTCTCTCCAACCTATCCATCAAGATTTTAGCACATTCATTCAAATCACTGACATGTCAGAAGAGCTACATTAATGTTATATGTCCGAAAATACTCATTCCAAAAGTTTTACTTCAAAGTTGTCATAGCACAGAGCTATCTACCTTTTTCAACAAAATACAGTTAAAATAAAAATTCCTGGAATTATACTTTAGGAACTGCTTTCAAAGCAAGTTCACAAGTCACATAATAAAATGAATATCCTGTCTTCTAATTTATTTCTTGATTTTGACCAAAGATTAATACCCAGCTTCATAACTCTTTACCCAACACTGGGTCCTAAATAAGTTTTACCTGTTTTTAAAAATCAAATCAGATGACAAAAAGGTTGAAAATTAGGCATCACAGAGGACTTTCAAAGTATTTAGAAATCGTTATAGGATATATTCTAAAAAATGAATTCTCAAATTACTGCTGAGCATATTAACAAACTAGGATTGCAAAATGGACTACATTTATTTGCTACATTTGTTTCCTCATGACTGGTTAAATGGAATCATTTGTATTAATATATACCTTACAAGTAAGATATAAATGTGTATTATGCATGTACTATATAACATCTTATACAAAACATTCAATAAAAATACTTTTTAAATAATTGCTTATAAAGACAGGATCAGTACTACTGAATCTCCTTTTTGCCTTAGGCTCTAAAATGGTTTGGCACAGCACTGTGTATTGATCCTGTCTTTATTTAAAATTTTGATATTTTGTTCATCATGGATTTATCTACACTAATTTTCCAAAAAAAAAAAAAAAATGCAGGGAAATGACTAGGAAATGAAGTGGAACAAATTATATTTCTAAATAATGCTTGTGTGGTTATGTCAAAATGAAACCCAATATCATGTATAATACACTAATAAAAATGCCAAAAAATTACCTTAAAAATAAAAAAAATAAAAACATTAAAAATAAAAAAATAAAAATGTCAAAAAAATCCCATTTTGTTTGTTTGTCACCCTCTTAAATCATGTACCTATAGTAAATCCTCACTTTTCTCACTCTAGTCCCAGTCCTGCCTTGGCCACTGGTTCAGGAAAATGAGACATATAAAACAGGAACTCCCTTGCCTAGTCCAGCCTACATCAGCCACCTCCAGCCAACCAGCAGACAAATGACTGAAATAAATGCTTATTGTAATATGCCACTAAATTGTGGATTTTCATACTGTAAGAGTCAATTGATAAATTACAATGACATTTATAGGTAGGTACAAATTAAGTGTTTTAAGTAGGTGAACTCTGAGTTATGATTATATTATTCAAAGTTCACAGCTTATCTGGGAAAATTAATTAAAGGTTATAATAGATTTTGTATTATTGATTTTTCATAGCCAGGGTTCCTTCCTGTGAAAAGATTATACCTACTCATGCTATTGATACCACACTTAGCCACTTGAGTCGTTGTAGCCAAAGAAATGTGAGCTGAGATGAAGAGGTTGCAATTTTAAAAGTCATCAAATGACTCTGCCATGACTTCTTCCTTCTTGATTTCAGAAGACTAGCACATCCCTGATGGAGCCACTTCCTTAGTGTAGTTCCAGATGATGAGGACATGGAACAGATCACCCTGTGATAGGCATGTTACATGAATGACAAATACACCTTGTTGTTAGTCATAAAGATCTGGAGTCATTTGTTGCCACAAAATATCTTAATGAAAACCAGCAGAGCCAGAGTAGTACTATTGTCAAGGAGAAGGTAAGTCTACCACTATTCAAAGATTATACAATTATAGTATGATTGGGAAAAGTCAAGAACTGACTTAAAAATTCCAACAAAAACTGCAATCAGATAGTGAGGTAAGAAATAATATTTACTGGGTTGGGGTTGTAGCTCAGTGGTAGAGTACTTGCCTAGTATGTGAGAGGCATTGGGTTCAATTCTCAGCACCACATATATATAAATAAAATAAAGGTCCATCCACAACTAAAAACAATTGTAAAAAAAAAATTTACAAACCAATAGTTATATATACAAATAAAAAGCTCTTAGAAACTGTAACTAAAGACTCCACTAATAAAACAGTAACAACAAAGATAAAGTGGCTTTAATAAACCTAAAATGTGAATACCCTACTTTAAAATACTACTGAAGAAGAGAATTAAAATGAAATGGAAACACATGTTAGAAAAATTCCACATCATTAAAATAGCAGGCTTTCCTAAGTTATTTTATAAATGTAATGTGATTTCTAACTCAAATAACAATAGGTTTGCCTTTTTTGTGGGGTTAGGAGTTGTAAAATAGGAAAAGAGAACAGTCTGATTTTAACATTAAAATGGACAATCAAGAATAGCTAGAGAAAAAAGGATAAAAAGGTCAGTGAGGGAAGACTAGTCTAGCCATTATTAAAATATAAAGGTTTAGTAATTAAAACTGTGTGATAGTAATAAATAAGGCAGACAAGATAATTGAAAAGAATAAGTCTAAAAGAAGATACAAATATACATGGGTATTTGAATATATGCTAAAGGAGACATCTCAAATAAGTGGGGGAAACATAACAATGAGATAAATATGTGGAAAAAATTAAGGTGGATTCAATATACACATTAATAAATCCCAGACCAAAGATTCAAATTTTTTAAAATGTAAATATTATTAGAAAAAATATGTATAATCTTGAAGTGGGGAAGGCCTTATGATGGAAACTAATGGCAAAGGTACAGAAAACAGACATTTTTTAAGCACTCCTGGTTGGAGAGTAAGTTAGTACAACAACTGCAGAAAGTAATTTGGACATTTTTATCAAATCCCAAATGCATATGCACATTGAATAGTGATCTATTTCTGAAAATTGGTGTATCCAATATACTTACAATTTTTGTAAAGTTACTTATATGATAGCCTATTTATGGCAATATAGTTTGCAATATCCAAAAATTGGATATAGATTACCTCTCCATTAATATGATACTAAATAAAATAATACATTTATTCTGTAAAATACTGATGATGATGAAAAGGCTTCCTATATTCTGACATAGAAAGATCTTCATGATATTGTTGTTACAAAAACAAGATATGAAACAATGTATATAGGATAAAATAGGAGAAAAACTAAGAATACATATTAATATGTGCTTATAAATACATATGTAAATTCTATAAGGATATGCAAGAAGCATAAGAATAAGCACCTACCTGAATAAAGTAGATAAGGGAAAAACTGGTAGAAGAGACAACACCCTGAACTGGAGGATGGAAGGGGAACCTTGAATTGTACATATTTTTATATTTTAATGCTTTAGTCCTATAAATATATTTCATGTTCAAAAATATTAGATGACAACAAAAACTCCAAACCAGATTTTCTGTAGGTATTTTAAAGTTAAAGGGCACTTGTCTAATTACACTGTCTGCAATAAAACCTCCCCCTGATGGTCACTTGTGCTATGATCAGTAGTGATGGCCTGCCATCACTCTTTACCACTAGTCTGCTTTGAAGTATATTATCTCATTTCTCCAACTAAAATATCCCCTTCCATCCACAAAATAAAGCAGCTTATCCAAGCACTTAAATTCAATAATTTTGCCATTATGAGCATTTCATTACTATTCTTCTGAGCACTTTTAAAAAGCTAAAAACTTCAATTGAACAGACTGCTCATTATAACATAAAATGCAATTTACACATTGATTGAAATGACTTGATGAGGACCTTAACAATTCTTTGCTTTGAATGGGGAGTTTCAGTATGCCGAAGGATAAGGCCCACTCAAAATGATAATATGGTGCTCAGAGTAGGACCATTAGTTGAACCATCTAGTAATAAAGCATATTGCTTCATTATGCTGGGTTGCCTGTCATTTTCTAAAACAGCAGTAAGTAATAAGATATTTTCATTAAGTGAGAACTAATGAGATAAAATATTGAATGACATCAGGTTTACTGCAAGCACTGCATCCTCATGCGGAGGCCAAGGGACAAATAAAGGAGCGAGGAGGCAGGGCAGTCTGATGGAAGACATCACTCTAGGGAGTAAAGAGTTGCATTCTACTTATATTTTCCCATTAACTAACCCATCACTTAATGTGCTATGGCACAGTTTTCTGATTAGTGAAATGTCCTAATAATAATAATATAATAATAATATTAATATTATTATTATTATTATTATGTATTTTATATATTATGTATTATTATGTATTTGCTGAGGTAGAGACACTGCTACAAGTGCTCACCAAACCTATTTCCTTTCCCTTCTGGGATAGCTAATCTACATTTTCCAGGTGTCCCAGGCAAGTAGGTGAGGTCATGACTGACTACTGGCCAATGGAATGTGGATGGAAGTAATATGCTTTGGTTCCTAATCCCTAAAGCCTTTTTGGAGATCCTCCATGCACTCACTCTTTTTCTTGTTTGGTGACTGGATTCACAGGATTCAGAGAATGTGAGTTCCTAGAAATATGGGCCTCTAAATCTGCATGGTCCAACATAGCAGCAACTTGAAATGCAGTTTAGTTCAAATTGAGATATACATAAATAGAAAATGCATAATATATTTCAGAGACTGTATAAAAAATGAACTTAAAATAGCTTATTAATAATTTCTATACTGATTACATGTTGAATTGGGTTAAAAAACATTATTAAAATTCACCTTACCTGTTTAGCTTTACTTAATATGGCTACTAGAAAATTGAAAATCACATATGTGATTCATATTCATGGCTCATTATTTTATTTTATTTTTTTTTGGATAGCACTGCTAGGGATGGAAGAAGCCACAGTTTCTGAATGAAGACATATCTTTGACACAGACCAAAATGCACTTGCAAGAGAAAAGCTCAGGGCTCAATTTTTGTTCCTTCAGGAATTCATTTTAAAGTTATCTGTATATGTATATGCCCCAGATAAGATAAAGGAAAAGGAATTCATTCACCCTAAATCAGGGTAAAGGGGATGAAGGAAGAGTATGTCATGTCATGATGGTGGCTACAATTATCATATGTTTAGACTATAGAAACATTTGCAAAACTGGCAAAGAAAAGGAAAAATGGTTGAGGAGTATTAAGTACAGTTGGGAATACTGAGCCTTCCTGATGGAGATTTTTCCCCACATGTGGTAATTAATACCCAAGTACAGAACTATTAAGGGAAGATTCATGCATACCTAAATCTTCACCATTCTAACTAGTACCTACACGGACAACTGCACTGGCAACACTATACCAATTCTGGGTATAGCATGCTTGGATGCATGGATGCAATTTTAACCATTCATACCTGTGCATCCCAACCAAGGACTCGGAAAGAATGTTCAATGTCACAGTGATACAAGAATAAGAAATGGTAACTGACTTCAATAAAAATATATCTCCCTCTACCCTTGTAATAAGAAAACTTCATTGTAATATGTGTTTTCACACAAGTGTCAATAATATTATCAAGTAAATACTTCATAACGATCTGTCAAATGAACAGATCAGGGAATGTGTGTGGGTACCTACTTCTCCATAAAGTCATTCAAGTCTTTTGCCAGCAAGATCACTGCTAAGAATAATCTGTTTCTATTTCCTGTTGAAAATTTCATGGATCAAGCTAATGAAGCATGTTAGCCAGTTTTCTTTCCCTCTTCTCATCTCCCTTTTCTTTAAAGTAAAAGATCTAGTGTAAGCTAAATTAAACATAAAGACACTGAAAAAAAATCTGAGTCTCAAGTATTTTTGAACACATAAATTACAATTAAACTCTCATAGATAATAGCTAAATATAGATGCATTGTTTTAGTTCACACAAATACTAATTCTAACTCAAAAGCTCTTGTTTTTAAATCAGGTACATATGTACTTTTAACAATAGGTATTTGGTAGATTGAATACTAATCATCTGCAATTGTGACAATTCTAAAAGTTATAATGTATCCTGAATATAGTGTCTAATCTCTCTTTTTAGGGATTAATGTTTGAAAAATTAAACATGAATGTATAATGCTTAAAGTAATATTTCTTTTAAAATGTGGAATAATAATATAAACTATGACTTAATTTAAACTTGACAATAAATGTTTTGTAATACCTCAAACATCATATATTAATAATGATATTTATTTAACATTATTAATACTATGTCAAAAATATTATCCAAGTTGCTTTCAGACCATTCATAGCAATGCTTTTATTATTTGCCACATTCACCTTCTGAACAGGTCAGATTACAATCTCAAAGAACTGTATAAGACTGCAATCAAATCAAGTCAAATATAAATTTAATCCTCCAAAAAATGAAGTAGGGCTGGGGATATTGTTTAGTGGTAGAGCATTTGCCTAGCTTGCATAAGCCCTGAGACTCTGGATTCAATCTCCAGCACCCAAAACAAACAAACAAACTGAAGCATGAAATAACTTTCTTAATTTAAAAATGTCATCCCTAAAAAAGTGAATAAAAATTAAAATCCCGTCTCTCTTTTTTCATTATCGCAATAATTTTTATTTTCTCATGTGCTTTCAACTTTTGTTCTATATAATATGGTTTGCATAAATAGAAGTTTATAAATCATAAACTTTATCACAATTATAAAGTGAACAAAATGTATGTGTAACCATCACTCTCCTAAAGAACTATATAGTGCTGATAGCATATCCTGCCATATGCCCTTTTGCCTATAAATGAGCAAGCCTATCACTTTACTTTTTATTTGTAAATCATTTTTCTCATAAATAATTGCATTCAGAATATACAAAGAACACTCAAAATCCAATAATAAGAAAAGAACTAATCTAGTTTAAAAATTGGTAAAATATCTGAACACATATCTCACAAAGAAAATAAACAGATGGCATATTCACATATGAAAAAAGTTCAGTATCATTTGTCAAAAGGAAATGCAAATTAAAACCCCAGTGAAATATCACTACACTCCCCAAATGCGAGGAAAAGAGGACAATACCAATTTCTGGCAAGAATACACAGCAATAGTATCAGGTAGGAATGCAAAATGGTATAGTCACTTTGGAAGACAGTTTAAGACTATCACTTTATGGGACTCACTTCCTGGTTTTTTTCTTTTTTTCCTTCTCTTCCCCACCCATTCTCAGAAATTTTTAGCACTAAATGCCTATGTAAAAAAATGAAGGTAGGTCTCAAATCAATGACTCAAGTTCCATCATAGGACATGAGAAAAAATAAGAGTACTGAAATAATACATATTTAGAAATCTTAAACTATGACATAAATTTGGTCAGGGCAAGCAATGAACCTTCTCAAATATACCCCAAGTTCTAATGAATTTCAACTCAGCCATTAAGGACGTATGTGCACAGATACTAGATCTGATAAACACTGGAGGCAGCATTTGGCAGAATAGTTAAGTTTTTTTTTTTTTTTAAGACCAAAGGGATTAAGAATCAAAAGAAGGATATAACATACACATAGGATCAAGTTTCAGGAAACAACTCTTGATTCTATTTTTACCTAGATAGCTCTCATACTTTTAATTATGAGAATATCTGACCCTTGCCACTACTATTGTCAGGAGCTTAAGACTAGCCTTTCATTAATACAGGTTAGTATTCATTAAACAATTAGTTTGAGTCATCCAAGATTGTCCAAACTGTTAAATATTGGCAACTTTATATCATTCAAGCTAATGATTCCAGAGACTTCAATAGTACAATATTTTACAAGAATAAAAATAGTACATCTTTTCAAGTTTATTAAATTGACATATTGTACATAATACATATTTTTCAACATTTATTTTTTAACTTATTGAGTTCATTACCTTTGTCTCCAGAAAATCTTCCCTACCAAAAGTATAATTTAATATTTAATATAACTAATAGGTCAGTCCCAAATCCCAACCACACAGATGTCCTCCTAGGGCTCCCCAAAAGGCTTCATGTGATCACATGCATATGCATGTATAGATATATAAACACGTATTTAAATGCACATATACCTATATATTACTTGATAATGAAAAGGCAATTTTCATTCCTGAGAAGTTTACACAGTTATACAATATTAGTAAATCTCAATTTAAGAATCTTGTAAACGAAAAGTGTCATTAAAGCACAAATTAAGTTGTGGCTTCCTCCTGTTCTCTTTACAGATTCCATAAAAGATATCAGATCTTCACTCCAATTGTATGTTTATACATATTTTTTAGGAATATGTCTATCACATTATATGAGGTATATGTATAAATTTGAATAACTGCTGGATCAAATAACTCAGGTAGAAGTTCCAAAATATCGTATACAGCATTTATGTACTTATTTTACATGCCAGATATTTAGGAGTCAAAATCTTTATAAAGTAGGTCAACTTTGGAATAAGAAGAGCAACCAAACTTCAGCATTTTATGTTATTTACACTGATGTGGGCACAATCAGTAGTTTAAGAAAGGCTACTTGGAAAAGACTAGTGCTGATTTTCTTCTTAGTCTGGAAACAAAATTTAGACCCTATTAAGTAGTTTAAAATACATGAAAATTGTATGTTCTAAAATCTAAGAGGGTTAACATTTTCTTCCATTGTTTCTCACAAATATAAAAACCTGCCTTTGGGAAACAGAATCAGGGAAATAAAACAGAAAAGAGGAAGGTAAAACTTAAAGAGGCATTTTTATCACACGCTGGATAAATCACACTTTGTATGAAGTCCCTCAGTTTCCCTTATGCCTTAGAATTTGACTGCCCTTGAGTAACAATAATATGAAGACTTTCATTAGCATATTTCTAGTTAGGGAGTGAAACATAGTGCCCAGCAATATAGGCATGCTCTGTGCAGGAGAGACACTTGAGACTTGCATGCCCAACACTGCACCTGAACAGTTTAATGACCTTTGTCTATCTTATAAATAATTCCACATAAACAACAGCCTACCTGAACTGCACAGCAAGAAGAGGTCCCA
Organism: Sciurus carolinensis; assembly: GCF_902686445.1. Classification (NCBI taxonomy): domain Eukaryota; kingdom Metazoa; phylum Chordata; class Mammalia; order Rodentia; family Sciuridae; genus Sciurus; species Sciurus carolinensis. The sequence continues at coordinate 134,248,015 of NC_062214.1, read as the reverse complement.
AATGCAGTGGGGTCCTATACAGGCTGCTGCAATTTCATGTCTCTCAGGCAAGTCATCCGCTTCTGTCAGTTACCCCACCACCACCACACAACAGGTTGAAAGCAGGGCAGAGAAAGTCCAGCTCTTGTAACTCAAGTCGATTTGGTTTTTAACCAGTTGTTGTTGGTTAACCAGCTTTACAAAGAAAGAATCTAAAACGCAACACATGACTTTCTTTCCATACCTGATCACTTAAGAACCTTGGGCCTGTTTAGAAGCTTGTTATGAACTATAACTACAGTAAGGTTTCAAATGCTCTGTCACTCAGCTCCCAGACTGCTAACTGGAATTTCATTCCACATGTGCCCCTCACAATTAGCAGGGTTATTTTAGGCACTGACCTAAGTTCTCAGAGAATGTAAGCTGATGGCAAAGGAGTGTCTAATGTGTCGGTTACTTAGTTACAAAAGAAAACTTATGTGTGAAGCTTAAAATCTGAGTAGTGATTCTTCTATGCCCTACTGGATGAGTTTTTACTTTAACTGGGGACAAACACTGAAATTATACATCTATCTTTAAGTACCCACATTAAATTCATCATGGATAAACACAGAACAGTTACAACTGTTAGTGCACACATTGTCAGTGCACCCAGAATTCAAGAGAGGCATGCAAGTGACTTGGACAGCTGTTTGATAAAACAATTTAAAATTCTTACTGGCAGTATCCAATCACATAGTACATTGTTCCACAGGAAGTCCTAGTAAAAGTAAACTAACTGCCCAGAATCTTATCATGATTATTCATTCTGTTCTAGGCTTTTATAAAGAAAGTTATAAATACAAAAATACTCTAAACATTTTTCTTAATTAGGAAAGTTAGTTCCCCTCTACAGTTTGACACTTACCCAGTAGGGCATGCTATTTCCAATAAAGTACTCCACCTACTGGCTAAGATGACTGCCTTGTAGATAAATATCTTAGGAAAGAAATGACCAAAAGTGAAACAGTGGAAGGAAACTGCATCATGCCACCTTACCAGCGGGTCCACTCATGCCAGCTCTGAGCATTTTTACTCCCACAGGCAACCTGGATACACTCTCAAATCTTCCAACTGCCTCATTAACATCCTCCTCATGGTTTCCACAAAACTCAGAACTCCGGGACAGATTGTGAATTCCCCCGAGGGGGCAGGCATAAAGTAGATATAAGGATGGATTTTCCTGGGTTGGAGATTTGTGAGAACTACTTATAGAAAGAATCAGTCATCCTCTTCCCAAAGACATTTAAATCAAAGTGTGAATAAATCTGTTGGGAATGATTAGCCACAGTATTCCAAAAGAGAGAGTACCAAAACATAAAATTTAAAAGTACCTTCTCTTTCCCTGACTGCTGTTCTATCAAACCTCTTGACAGTCAGCTCAGTTCACTTCCTCTGGAAGTATCAGGACTCCCCCGGTTGGCTTACTGCTTTTTTCCTTGGTGCTTCCAGGCAACCTCTGCTTGATATCTTATTGGTCTCTTTACCTCCTTCCTCACTCTCCAAATAGACCAATCATCAACAGGCAACTGATATGTCAGGTTAATTTTTGCAAGGCTTGTTTTAAAACAGCACTGATCCTTAGCAGATGTAAATGAGTATATGCTAAGTGAATGAATTATGGAATGTTACAGAATCACTGGAGCACATGCGGCCTGCTTCTGAGTTTATCAAGCTACTCCCACCCAACTCTCTGTTAGTTCAGGACACAATGGATGTTATGCAGATTTATTATAAAATAAAATTATGAAATTCAAGGAATATTTTTTGAAGGAGCAAACAAATGAACCAACCGCATGTCAAAGTTTGAGTAAGAGTGTGACTTGGAGCCCATTCCCCACTCCAATTTTACACCAGACCTGCTCTAGTCAGTCAGTCTTGATGATAAACAAGAATCTATCTTCCCCAAACCAAAAGACTTTTTCAGTCTGCTCTCTGACATGCAGCTACTTTTCTTCTCCACCACACTAGCTCAAATTTTCTCCAAGCTGAAATTCTTCCATTTGTGATGATAATACAGAAAGAGAAGACACATCCAGTAGTCAAAGCCCACCCACAATGTGGATTAATTGAAGATTGTAATGGCCTCAACTGGAGGGACTTTAACAAACTTCAAATTCTATGAATATATTTCAAGAATTAAAAAAAAAAAACTTTATTTTCTATGAGTGGAGGTAAAAGTATTTGAACCACTAGAAATTCTCTTAGGAGCTATTTTTTAATCAGTTTTTTTTCTTTGATAGCATAGCTAGGGGCAAATTTTTTTTTTTTCTTTTCTTTTTTAACAGGGAGAGAAGAGATGACCCCAGTCCTGTGGTCATGGTCACTTATATCCCAGCAGGAAAAAAAAGGAACATGTACTTCACAAGGTCCTATTTTTAATTCTCATTTAAATAGCTGTCAGCTCTTGCCAGCACAAAAGAAGAAAGATGACAAAAACAAGACAAGATTTTCTAACCAGAACCAAGTATTAAAATCAGTCTGGAAAGCTATACATATTTGAAAAGTTACACATCGTTCAGAGAATTTAAGAAACATCCAAACATAATTTTTGTAAGTATAACACACACAAAAAGCTTATACACATTAAGTATCCTTTATCCAAAATGCTTGGGGCCAGAATTGTTTTGGATTTCAGATTCTTTTGGGTTTGGGAATATATATAATGTTTCTTGTACATCTTGCACATGTAGCCCAAAGGTAATTTTATTTATTTTTCGTATATCTTTATTTTAACTGCAACTAGTCACATGAAGTCAGATGTGGGATTTTTTACTTGTGGCATCATATTGGCACTCAAAAAGTTTCAGATTCTGGAGCATTCTAGATTTTGAATTTTAAAAATTAGGGTTGTATATGTATGTGTATGTCCCCCAAAATAGACATTTGACAGAGTTAGCTATAAGAAGAATACGTTTATGATTCCTATAAGGAAAATCTATTTCTTTAATAGCTTTCATTGTAAAATATAGTCATTCATTTAAGTACAAATTAGTTTGTTCAATACCCATTATATATCAGCTTTCAAAATTTAAAATAATGAAAGGACATTGTCCCAATTCTCAAGAAACTTAGATTCTAAAGAGACAGAAAGATAAATATATAATTACAATGTAGTTTGAGAAGCAGAGCATATCTGCAGAGGGTATCATGAAAATGAGAAGAAGAAGAGGGCCTCCCAACCCAGAATAAAACAGAGAAGCCAGTAAGAAAACAGGGCAGGGGGCAAACAGGAATTCCAAAAACTAAATGAGACATGGGCTAAGTGGGCAAGCACTTAAGAAGAAAAAGTATCATATGAGAAGATCTGAAAGTAGCAGAGTAAGAGGCACTTTCATTGAGGGTGATGAAAATATTTGGAATTAGAGAAGGGAGCCTCACATATGAGAATGGGAATGAGCTGAGAGGCAAGACATGGAACTGATGAATAGAATAATCCCTCATACTTCAGGCTAGCCCAGAGGAAGGAATGTCAAGGATCATGGCCTACAGTGCATCTTAATCCTAAGGGACTTCTGCAGCCTTTTAGCTGTGGAATACTTCAATTAAGTCATGATTTAGTTTCCCATTAAAGTCATGAATCAACATAGATGAAAGAACTGATGTTGGATACTACTCGTTCTATAATATTTACAACCTAACGTTGGTGTTAGTATAAACATAAACTTCATTTTTAAAAGCATACCTAATATATTTTAAGGCAGTGATTCAGAATCATAAAGTCATTGGAGTGGGAAATCTGGTTCTACTTCCTCTTATTAAAGAGGAGGAAACCAAGGTCTAGAAAGGTCATCATTTGCTCCAGTCATATGATAGAAAGGGACAACCCCTGTACAAGGGAGAGGTCTTTGAGTATCCTACATCACAAACTGCCTGCCTTCAGGATCTGCTGCACGCACACACACATTATATATATACATGCACACACACATTTTATATATGTAATACAATGTATATATATAATGTGTGTGTGTGTGTGTGTGTGTGTGTGTGTGTGTAATTTTATTCTATGGGTTACAGAAAGTTGTTATTGGATTTTAAGCACAGTACTGAAAGCTTGTATTTTAGATGATTTGTATTTTAGAAGATTTTGTATTTTAGAAGATTTTGTATTTTAGAAAGATTTGTATTTTAGAAGGTCTTTCCTTCTTTTGATAGAGGACTATTCTTTTCAATAATTTAGACAAAGACCTAAGCAAAGGCAGTAGGGATGGAAAGGAGTAAAAAAATTATAAAACCATTAGAGAGATAATAATAAATATAATGAGACTAACTGGACATAGTAGGTGAAGAAGCAGAGAAACAAGCACTTAAGAAGATGCCTATAAAGCATTTAGAGAGAAAGGAGACTCTTCCTAACATTGAGATGAGCAGAAATAGCCTGTGATCAAAGGAATGGTGAATGCCACAGTCAGATCACCTTCACATTCTTGTGATATTATATGGCTTTCTTGGTATTTGAGGTACCTTGTGCTACTTTTGTTTCTCCTAGAAGCACAGACATAAAATTATAATCAATGTTTCTTGACAATAATACATCACTTTAATGGTATCTTAACTTGTCATTGTATATCATTTCTTGATTTTCATTTCTGGTTACGGCAGACTGGCTTATGTAGGCCAGCTATCTCACCAAGGACAAATAGAAAAGCTGGACCAAAAAAAAAAAAAAATCAGTTTGGCCAGGATGGTGACACACACCTATTATCCCAGTAACTAGAGAGGCTGAGGCATGAGGTTTGCAAGTTTAAGGCAAGCCTCAGCAATTTAGCAAGCAACTTGGTGGGATACTGTCTCAAAATTAAAAAATAAAAAGTAGGAGTACTACTAAAATAGCTTAGTAATAAAGTGCCCCTGGGTTAAATCCTCAATACCAAAAAACAAAAAAAGAAAAAGAAAAAAAATCAGTTTGAAGACATCTGAGAGTTTCCAAAGTATCAGGAACTTGAGTTTAAGATCTCACAAAGAACAGAAATACAGAGAGGTAAGATATTTGGCCATATTTTCCCTCTCAAGTCCTTTACAAATTTGTAAGCAGAGCAAGAGCTTAAAAAGTTGTGCAGAACTTCTAAGAGGCTTCAGTGCTGGAGAGCTGAAAACCTGAGCTCAGAATCCACCAAGATGGAGGAATCTGAATAAGAATACGGGCTTTTCAGAGAGGACCTCCTATCCCCAGGGGGATAGAAGTAAGTCAGAAATAGGCCATTCCTCACAAAAGAATTCCAGCAATACATTAAAAAAAGAAACTAATCACAAACAAATTGGATTCATTCATATTGGGAAAGCAAGTTTGGTTTAATGTATAAAAATAATTTTTCAAAAAATCATATGACAGTCTCAATACACTCAGGAAAAAAATTAATAAAAAGGCAACATTCAGGAATAGATCTCATAAACATTTTGAGAAAAGAAGCCAGGTACAAAAGAATATACCTTGCATGATTGTATTCATTTGAAGCACCAAAACAGGTAGATCATACTATGTATTTAGAGATACTTAAATGGGCAATAAACCTGTATATCAAAAAAAAAAAAAAAGATCAGAAAGTTGGTTCCTTCTGAAGAGACAAAGGGGATGTGATCAGAAAGGCATATGCAAGGTGTTTCTGTGTTCCTAGAAAAGTTTAATTTTGTTTTTTACCTTTAGGTAGTTGCTTATAGTTTTCCAAGATAATGAATCCTTAAAATGGAATGAAAACTGAGACTACGGTGAGATCATTAGAAGGTGGAAGAAGAAGATTGGAAACAGTAGGAGACAATTCTGCAAGGATTACTACTGTAACGGAAACAAAGAAATTGGGTAGCTAGAAGGGAATGTACAAGTAAAGGAAGAGTTTCTCCAGTTTCAGATTGGGAGATGTTACAGCTTGCTTTTCTACTAAAACATTGGCTCCTTTTATTTGCTCTGGAAGGATACACATGAAGTCGTGAAGTTGTTAGTATGACTGCCTCTGGAGACGGGAATTGTGAGACAAGAGAACAAGGGTGGGGTGAGTTTTCAGTGTTTACCATTTACCATCTTTGGAATTTTGTTATCTTTGAATGTATTATCTAATCAATCAATTAATAAATAAAATCAAACAGAAAAGTAGATCTTTATATATTGTTACAGAAAGAGATCCTAAAATATCACACAAGGTAAGAAAGTAGTTTACATAATAGTAATCAACATAATTTTTAAATTACATAAATATGAAACTAGGCACAGTGGCACACACCTGTAGTCCCAGCTACTCAGGAGGCTGAGGTGGGAGAATCACTTGAGACCAGGAGTTCAAGTCCAGCCTGGAAAAAATAGCAACACGCCCTGCCTCAGAAAAATTATATAAATATGAATGTAAATATGGGCTGAAATCCTAAAATAGTATATACCAAGTTGCCAACAGTTTTTCTACAGAACAGAAAAGAAAAAATTTCACTTATCTATTACTTGATTTTTTACAACAATCTCATATATTGGGAAATATATACTATATATATATATATATACATAAATACATATCTTAAAGCACCTTTACCATATCTAAATCTGTAAATATGAATTAATTCTCTATGTGTTGAAGCAACTAGAATACCAACTAGATACTTTCCTGGGCCAGTAGTATCTTCAAACTTGGGCAGGCAGTGTTTGGGGCTGAGGGAGATAAGAAAAATCAGACCCAGGCTCATCAAGTGTATTGAATTCTAACTCCTGAGAGTATGTCTTATGTCAGTTTTATCTGTCAAAATTTGCCTATCTCAGTGACATCTAAATTCAAACAATGATAAATGAAAACAGATTTTTTTTTAAAAATCTGGAATTTACAAATCTTTTAGCTCCACTCCAGTTTATACTAAATCACAGAACTGTTTTCTTCCTTCAGACTAGCTGTATGAGTCACTTAACATAAATGTCTACAAATCATGGAAAGAAATACAACATCAGAAAGCATGACTATGAGTGTGCTCCTTCAGTGTGACTAGGGCACAAACACTTAAGAAAAAAAAGTTCTTTGCTTTCTGTATCTAGTACTACTATTTCAATCATAAGCCTTCAAGCCTTAACATAGATCTTCACTAAAACACGATTTCACAGAAGAGCATTTATTCTTCATATCAATTGTGATTTTTCTTTTCCTTTTCAGCTATGACCCAAACTTCTCTACTTGAAGCTATGATTTTTCACCCAATTCTGGAGAATAGCTCAACTGCTTCTTCTTTGTAATATCTGACACAGTACCCAATATTTCTCTCTCAGTCAAGAAGCTCCCTATCATTTGTTTGAATTAGGAAGCATTTAGTCAGACCACAAAGGATATTAAGAGACACTATTAAGAGACACAAACTCCAACTCCAAGGTCCAGTTCCCTTGCATTTAAGGAAGTATTGTTTTCTCCTCTCACAACCCAACGCAACCTGCGAATCCAAAACAGGCCTCACAGTCCTAAATCATCACTACACCAATATGACAAAGGTACAGAACTCTAAAACCTGCCTGAGTCTCTTTGGGTTGTTAAAACAAAATACCATAAATTGGGTAGCTTTGAAACAACAGAAATAAATTTCTTAAAGCTCTGGAAACTGTTCAGATGGCTGATTAAAATCCCCATTGTTGCTGGGCACTGTGGTGCATGCCTATAATCCCAGCGGCTCAGGAGGCTGAGGCAGAAGGATGGAGAATTCAAAGCCAGGCTCAGCAACAATGAGGCGCTAAGCAACTCAGTGAGACACTGTCTCTAAATTAAATACAAAATAGGGCTGGGAATGTGACTGAATGGTTGAGTGCCTCTGCGTTCAATCCCCGGTACTCCCCGACCCAAAAAAAAAAAAAAATCCCCATTTCCTTGATGAATAGTACCTGGCCTCTGTTAAGATAGCCAATTCATACTAATCTCCTCATCAAACAGTTACTTGGCCACACTCTTATTCTCTCCCAAATGGATTTTCTCAGTTTTCTAATATGGAGAGGTTGAGAATTTTTCAAAATTTAAGTTCTGCTTTCCTTTTGATTAGAAATTCCATCTTTAAATAGTTTCTCTTTCCCTCCATTTTATTATAAGCAATCAAAATAAATCAGAAGCCAGGTATGATGGCAACATAATTTTTAAATTACATAAATATGAAACTAGGCACAGTGGCACACACCTGTAGTCCCAGCTACTCAGGAGGCTGAGGTGGGAGAATCACTTGAGACCAGGAGTTTAAGTCCAGCCTGGAAAAAATAGCACACACCCTGCCTCAGAAAAATTATATAAATATGAATGGCAGGTATGATGGCACACACTTGTAATCCCAGCTACTCAAGAGTCTAAGGCAGGAAGATCACAAGTTCAAGGTCAGTCTCAGCAACTTAGTGGCTCCTAATTTAAAAGGGGAGTAGGTCTTGGTGGTAGAGCACCCCTAGCTTCAATCCCCAGTACCTAAAAAAATAAATAAACAAAGAAAAGAAAAAGATAAAGAAATCAGGAGGCTCCTTCAAGACTGGCTTAGAATTTCCTCAATGGAGTATGTTATTTCATTACTCATATGTTCTACTTTCCACAAAACACTAGGACACAAACACAATTCAGCCAAGTTCTTTGCTACTTTCTAACAAGCCTTCCATTCATTATCCAATAACTTGTTTTTCATTTCTGTATTGAAACCTCTCAGGATGGCCTTTTCATTTACACAATTCTACCAAAATTCTGTGCATAACTACTTAGGTGTTCTTCATCAAGACTGAGGCTTTCTCAACTCTCTTCCTTTCCTGAGACCTAACTAGAATCACCTTTTATGGTCCATTTATGTAATGTATACACCTCAAAATTATTTCAGCCTGTACTCATTACCTGGTTCCAAAGTCACTTTTGCATTGTTAGCTGTTATAGCAGCATCCTACTTCTTGGTACCAATTTTGTGTAGTCCTTTGGAAGCTATTTTTGTAAACTGGTCGTCTATGTTCTGGAGACTAGGAAATTTAAGATGGAGAGGGTAGTGGGTATGGCATCTGGTGAGGGCCTTCTCACTCACAGATGGCATCTTCTTGCTGTGTCCTCACATGGTAGAAGAGGCAAGGGGTCTTTCTTGGGCACTAATTACATTTCATAAGGGGCCCATCCTCATGACTTAATTACCTCCAAAAGAACCCACCTCCTAACACCATCATCTTGGTATTTAGGCTGTCAACATATGAATTTGAAGGGCACACAAGCATTCAGACCATAGCAAAACTCCTTTGTAATTAGTTTGTTAGAGATTTTCTGAGCACGAGAATTGTGAGAAAAATAAATACAGAGGCCCATCAACATAATACAAGAAAAAAGTTCAGGAAAGAATATTAAGTTAAAGAAACAATGTATAAAATTGTAATGAATCTTGAATTCAGTTTTTGTGTACATATAAATAAAAACTAGAAAAAAGGAAAATACATATTGGCAATATTCTCTCCAGGAGGCCATAGATAATGTTTGTTTTCTTATTATTTTATAAGTATATGTATTATTCATATAATCAGAGGAAACAATAGAAAGTGATTTTCAAGGCAATTTATTCACTATTAACAATCTACTGAGGTGAGAATTTGCTATTTACTTGATATTAGCCTCATGTTCCTAAGTCTAAACCCAAACAATCAATGGAATCCTTTCTCAGTAAGTACTCTTACCATGCCTAGGATTCTTTCACCATGTCAAATTTTCATGGAAATATGAATAGGAAGATCTTTTTCCTGTCTTCCCAGTATATTTAACTCAGTTCCCCCTGACTTGAGATTAGCTCCTTTCTCCTGCATTCTATTTTATTCTGAGTCAAGAGAACAACACAATAGAAATTAGGATTTCTTGACCATTACACCAAGGAATTTTTTTCCATTTTCTGTTCAATCCAACTGTTCTCTTTGCCTCTATATGTAGCAAGCTTCTATCTATCCCCATCTTTTGCCTAAAAGAGCTATAGTTATCTTTCTTCATATCTAATTATCATGATATAGTTTATATGTTCAAGGACCTCCCCATAAAATCTGCCTGGATTTTATTCACCTTCTTTCTTAACTGGCATCTTGTATTTCAGGTTAAATCTAGTTATCTACATGCGATTATCTCTTTCTTGTATCAAATTACTTTTTTGTGTTTTCTGATAGCAGATGTCTCCTCTGATGGCTTTCCCTCCTGAGGACATTCAGTCCATTTTTTAATCTTTGTCACCTACAAGCTGTTTGCTTAACTGCTGCTGCTTCACATCTTGACTCCAATTGGAGTTTGGAATTTTCCTTCTCGCTATTCATTTACTTTATCATTCAATCATCTGTTTAACAGAAGGCAGGTTGTTTCCCTGACATCTATTCCATAGTTTCACAGATTTGAGCATGATGTCTTCCTGACACATTTGATGGCAATCACACATTGACTTGGCTTACAGGCATACACTTGTATGTGTATGTGACATTTACTGGCAACAACATTCACTGATGTTGCTCTTAGTCACTGAAACAGAAAATTCAGGAAGCTGGGTGCAGTGGTATACACCTATAGTCTCAACTACTCAGGAGGTTGAGGCAGGAGAATCACTGGAACCCAGGATTTAAGGATCAACCTGGGCAACATAGCAAGACCCCATCTCTTTAGAAAAAGAAGAGAAAGGAAAGAAAAAGAAGATTAAAAACTCCATACATGGTAATGCTCAGCACATGACTTTACTCTGAGTCTTAGAGTTTGCTTTTGGCATTTAGGGTTGATACCCATGAGATCTGTCAAGCTGTATGGAAGATTTACCACAGAGGGTAATCCCCAGCCATGCCATGCCTATTTTCAGAGAATCTAAGACTATCATTAGACTAGCTACATTTAAATAATGCTTTCTATGGCCAGGCATTGTTCTAAGCATTTCAAAGATACTATATAATTTAATGCTCATTGCAGTCCTATGAGGTAGATGCTATTATTATGACAGTCATTTTATAGTAGAGAAAAATGAAGCACACTGAGCTGCCTCATGCAGCTATGTAAGAAGTAGAGCTGATATTTGGATACAGACATTTGGGCTCCAAGAATCAACTCACTTAACCACCACTCTAAACTGCCTCTCAGTTATAGCAAGATCTCTATAAATAAAAATGTTTTGTTACTAAAAAGATATGACTAAATCTGATTTGGGGGACCAAAGTAATAAACATGACACAGGACATTTTTGAAAGTTTGTGATACAACACTAATCTTGGAATTGTGGCACTAAAATTCGTTTGCCAGGACAGACACTAACACACACACGGAAGCCAAGTTGCTTCAGAGCTGAGCTTCAACCCACTGGCTGGAGCCACTGCTTGGGAAAACTGTAAACCCCACCCTGAGCTTCTCTCTTTAGCTGCTTCTACTTATGGATTTTTTTTTTCTCTTTTTCCCTCTGTTATTTTTAACCCTGTAATACAGAAAGATCCTCAACTTGGGGCCCAGTGTACAAGGGTTTTAATCTTTATCTGACACAGTAAAATAAAGCTAGCTAAAATTTATAAATGGGTAAAAAGGCTAAAATCCAATAGGAAACCTGGATTGCTATATAAATAACTTAATACAATACATTTCTGAGAATAAATCACAACTTAAACCTCCTCCAGTCCCCATTTTGTTGTTTGCCTGTCTGAGTATGATGACTTCAGAGGCTCCTGAATAACGTTCGTGTGCATTGCTCCCCAGGTCTCTCAGTCTAAATTACCTAAGGAATTTCTCCTATAGGTCCATTCTTTTGCCTTAGCCTTCTGTTTTTAACTCTTAAAAACTAATTACTATGAGAATGTTAAGCACATGAGGTCAGAATTTTTGTCATTTTTCCTTTATCACTATGCTGAAAAAAATTTATGGAGATTTTGGAAGATTGCAGAATAGAGACATGGCTTCGCTGTTTTGTGGTGAAAAACCAAGAAAAGCAAACAGGCAACTTCTCAGAAAGAAGGGTGAATGAACAAAAATTAGGGGGCACTTTACTGGGATTTAATACTGGAAACTCAAAACAAATCAGGGACTCAGTAGAACAAATAAAATTAAAAAGGGAAGAAATTCCCAGCACCACAGCCACACCAGCAGCCAGAGGTACAAGCCAGAACAGTCCCTCCACAAACACAGTAAGGCAATAAGGGAATTAAAGGAACCCAAATTTTGGGGAGGAATGAAGCGTGTCTGGGTATGAAGAGTTTAGAAATCAAAGACACTGCCCAGCTAAACTATAAGGTGCACTGCACAATATCCTTGTATGGGAAAGAAAACTGCATCTCTCCTGGCGGTATGTGGAGGACAGAGGAAGGAACCACTTTGCAGCTATGGCACTGCGACAGAAAATCAAGGGAGCCGATTTCTGGCAGACCTGAGTCTGGCCTGAAAAACAAGCCTGGCAAACCCACACTGCCAGACAAGGAATGTGCCTAAGTGACCAGAGGAAAATCAAGCATGGAGAGAGGTTTACACAAGGTAATATTGGTTGTGGAAACCCACCTGACTTCTCCTTCCTGCTCCAATCCAGCTACTAGCAGGACCAGCTGGAAGAGAATTGCCTGACTAGGAATTCAACATGGCCAAAGGGGAGAAATTTAGTATGAGAGTGAACCCAAGACTAGGAATTGTGGGGTCTGCAGGCAACATAGTTGGCTAAGAATTGACTCCTACACCACAAATGTGTAACCCAAAGGTGATCCCTAGGGACCAGTCTTTCAGAGTGGACTGGCAATGCTGGGCCCTGGAGGTGTGCTGACTTAAAATCTCCAGACCAGCTGGCATTCATTCAGTGAACAGCCTAGAGCATACAGAAGCCTAAAGGAATTCCACCTCCAGGATTAACCCTCTACTAGCAACCCCACCCTGAGTGTGGAGCAAACTTCACACTCCAGACCTAACACTGCAGAGAAGGGAGGCAGAAAATCTTCAGTCTCCAACAGAAACAATTCTTCAACTTTTTATTAAGATATTTTTTTATTTTCTTTCAAATTTCTACCATTTTGAAGCCAATTATTTTTCATTGTTCAATTTATTGAAGACAAGGATGTCTGATTAGTATATTTCAGTTTTGTTTTATACTCTTTTATTTTTGCTTTTATCAATTTTTTAAAATTGTTATTTTATATATAATTTTTCTCTCACTCATCTATTTCACTTGATTCTTTCTCTTTTCTTCTGCTAACAGTCAACCTCTATTGCTCCTTCTTTCACTCTAATTTTTTACTCCTATCTTCTGTACTCCTTCCTCACAATCATCATATCCTACACCACTTTTGTTCTCTCCTTGTCCACCATTTGAAATTGTAAACTCTTTTACAGACTGTTTTTTTATTGTAAGCAATAACTAAACACATCTTTTCTGTTTATTGCAACAAAACTGTAGGCATCTTAGCAAGAGCTATTTGGCTTAAGGCTCTATATTATTTGCATTGGTTGCTTTTATTATTTGTCTCCCCCTTAACAGCAAGGTACTAGAAACCTTCAGGGACACTATAAGTCCACAGGGTAGAAATTCTACTGCCTCAGATTCATAGAACTGGATGTATAGACACAAAAACACCATGAAAACACAAGGGAAAAAAATCACCCCAAACAAACCGAGATGCTCCAATAACAGAATCTATTGATACCACAGTGAAAGAAATATCAGAGAAGTTCAGAATGTACATAGTTAAACTGATTCACAAGGTAAAGGACAATGTAAGGAGTGAAATCAGAGAGAAAATACAGAAGGTGAAAGATCACTTCAATAAAGAGCTAGAGGTTCTGAAAAAATATCAAGCAGAAATCCTTGAAATGAAGGAATAAATAAACCAAATTAAAAATTCAATGGAAAGCATCATCAACAGACTTGACCACTTGGAAGACAGAGTTTCAGGCAACAAAGAAAAATATATATAATCTTGAAAATAAAGTTGACCATGGAGAAAATATGTTAAGAGACCATGAAGAGAACTTCCAAGAAATATGGGATAACATGAAAAGACTAAATTTAAGATCTATCAGGATAGACGAAGGCATGGAGATACAAACCAAAGGAATGCATAATCTTTTCAATGAAATAATATCAGAAAATTTTTCAAATATAAAGAATGAAATGGAAAATCAAATACAGGAGGCTTACAGGACCCCAAATATACAAAATTAAAACAGATCCACACCAAGTCACATTATTATGAAAATGCCTAACATATAGAATAAGGATGAATTTTTAAAGACAGCCAGAGGAAAAAATCAGATTACACTTAGAGGGAAACCAATCTGGATCTCAGTGGATTTTCTAACCCAACCACTCAAAGCTAGGAGGTCTTGGAATAATATATACTAAGCTCTGAAAGAAAATGGATGCCAACCAAAAATACTATATGAGCAAAATTAAGCTTCAGATCTGAGATGAAATAAAAAACTTCCATGGTTAACAAAAGTTAAAAGAATTCACAACCAGAAAGTCTGTGCTATAGAATATTCTCAGCAAAATATTTCATGAGGATGAAGTGAAAACTAGCAAAGGGAGGAACTACACTAAAGAAATAGTCAATCAAAGGGTAAACTAATTCAAATTAAAAAACAGATATAAACCAAAATGACCAAATGATATCTCAGTAATAACTTTGAATATCAGTGGCCTAAACTCATCATTCAAAAGACATGGACTGTAGGAATGGATTAAAAAACAAGACCCAACAATGTTCTGTCTCCACAAGATGTACTTCATAGGAAAGATATCCACAGACTGAAGGTGAAAGAATGGGAAAAAAACATATTACTTGCAAGGATCTCATAAATAAGTAGAGGTTTCTATCCTCATATCAGATAAAGTAGACTTTAGGCCAAAGTTAGAAGGGATAAAGAAGGACATTTAATACTGCTTAAGGGGGTTATACATCAATAAGACATAACAATTATAAATATTTATGCCCAAACAATGGAGCATTCACATACATCAAACAAAAATTTCTCAATTTCAAGAATCAAATAGACCACAACACAACAATACTGGGTGACTTTAACACACCTCTCTCATCACTGGATAAATCCTCCAAACAAAACCTGAACAAAGAAATTATAGAATTAAGTAATAAAATCAATAATTTGGAATTAACAGACATAGATTATTTCATCCATCAATAATTGAATACACTTTCTTCTCAGCAGCACATGGATTCTTCTCTAAAATAGACCATATCTTAGGCCTCAAAGTAACTTTTAGCAAATACAAAAAAAAAAGAGATAATACCTTGCATTCAAACAGATCATAGTGGAACAAAATGAGAAATCAACAATAAAATGAAAAAATAGAAGCTACTCTTACACCTGGAGACTAAATAAAACAGAATGACCAATGGATAGCAGAAGAAATCAGGGATGAAATAAAAAAAATACTTAGAAGTAAAGGAGAATAGCAACACAATATATCAAAGTCTGTGGACACTATGAAGGTGGTACTAAGAGGAAAATTCATTGCATTGAGCTCATTCATTAAGATAATAGCAAACTGCCAAATAAGTAACTTAACATTATATCTCAAAGCCCTAGAAAAAGAATAACAAATCAACACCAAAAGCAGAAGGCAGGAAATAATTAAAATCAGAGCTGAAACAAAAGAAACAATTCAAAAAATTGACAAAAATGTTGGCTCTTTGAAAAATCAATAAAATTGATAAACCCTTAGTCACACTAACAAAGAAAAGAGAGAGAAAACCCTAATTGTTAAAATTTGTGATGATAAAGGAAATATCACAACAAACACCACTGAAATACAGAAGATAATTAGAAACCATTTTGAAAATTTATATTCCAATAAAATGAAAACCTTGAAGACATCAACAAATTTAAAGAGACATGTGACCTACCCAAACTGAATCAGGAGGACATACACAATTTAAACAAATCAATTTCAAGCAATAAAATAGAAGATGCTATCAAAAGCCTACCAACTAAGAAAAGACCAGGACCAGATGGATTCTCGGCTGAATTCTACAAGACCTTCAACGAAGAATTAAAACCAATACTCCTCAAATTATTCCATGATACAGAAAAGGAGAGAACCCTTTCAAACTCATTCTATGAAACTAGTATCACCCTGATACCTAAACCAAAAACACATTAAGGAAGGAAAACTTCAGACCAATATCCCTGATGAACATAGGTGCAAAAATTCCCAATAAAATTCTGGCAAACCACATACACAAACATATTAAAAAGATAATGCAGCATGATCAAGTAGGGTACATCTCAGGAATGCAAGGTTGGTTCAATATATGGAAATCAATAAACATAATCCATCACATCAATAGACTTAAAGACAAGAATCATATGATCATCTCAATAGATGCAGAAAAAGCATTTGACAAAATATAAAATCCCTTCATGTTCAAAACACTAGAAAAACTAGGGATGGTAGGAACATACCTCAACATTGTAAAAGCTATTTATGCTAAGCAAGGCCAACATCATTCTAAATGGAGAAAAGTTGAAAGCATTCCCTCTAAGAACTAGAACAGGAGAAAGATGCCCTCTTTCACCACTTTTATTCAACATTGTCCTTGAAACTCTAGCCAGAGCAATTAGGCAGAAAAAAGAAATTAAAGGGATATGAATAAGAACAGAAGAACTCAAAACTCTCCCTGCTTGCCAACTATATGATTCTATATTTAGAGGACTCAGAAAATTTCTAGAAGTAATAAATGAATTCAGCAAAGTAGCAGGATATAAAATTAGCATCCGTAAATCAGTTGCATTCCTACACATCAGATGAATCTACTGCAAGAAAAATTAGGAAAACTACCCCATTCGCACATAGCCTCAAAAAAAAAAAAAAGAAATTTGGGAATCGATCTAACAAAAGAGGTGAAAGAACTCTACAATGAAAAGTATGGTACACTAAAGAAAGAAATTAAAGATCTCAGAAGATGGAAAGATCTCCCATGCTCTTGGATAGGCAGAATTAACATTATTAAAAATGACCATACTACCAAAAATCCTATATATATTTAATGTAATTTCTATTAAAATCCTAATGACATTCTTCACAGAAATAGAAAAAGCAGTTATGAAATGCATTTGGAAAAGTAAGAGACCCAGAATAGACAAAGTAATCGTTAGTAAGAAAAGTGAAGCAGGAGGCACTTACAATACCAGTCCTTAAATCATCCTACAGAGCTATAGTAACAAAAATGGCATGGTATTGGTACCAAAACAGATACATAGACTAATGTTACAGAAGAGAAGACACAGAGACAAACCCACATAAATGCAGTTGTCACATATGAGACAAAGGTGCTAAAAACACATGGGAGAAAAGATAGCCTCTTCAACAAAGAGTGCTTGGAAAACAGAAATTCATATGTAGCACAATGAAATTAAACCCCTATATCTCACTCTGCACAAAACTTAACTCGAAGTTGATCAAGGACCTAAGCATTAGACCAGAGACCCTGCACCAAATAGAAAAAAAAGCAGGCCCAAATCTACATTATGTCAGCTTAGGAACCAATTTCCTTAACAAAACTCCTAAAGCACAAGTAAAATCAGGAATCAATAGATGGGATTGTAGGAAACTAAAAAGCTTCTTCACAGCAAAGGAAACAATCAAGAACATGAAGAGAGAGCCTACAGAATGGGAGAAAATCTTTGCCACCTGTACCTCAGATACAGCATTAATCTCCAAGATATACAAAAAATTCAATAAAATGCCAAAAAAATCAATAAATGTGCAAAGGAACTGAACAGACACTTCACAGAAGAAATATGATCAGTCAACAAATATATGAAAACGTGTTCAACATCTCTAGCAGTTAGAGAAATGCAAATTAAAACTACACTGATATTTCATCTTACTCCAGTCAGAATGACAATTGGCAAGAATACAAGGGACGATAAATGTTGACAAGAATGTGGGGGGAAAGGTACACTAATATATTGCTGGTGGGACTGCAAATTGGTGCAACCACTCTGGAAGCTCAAAAAACTTGGAATGGAACCACCATTTGACCCAGTTATCCCACTCCTCGGTATATATCCAAAGAACTTTAAATCAGCATACTACAGTGATGCAGCCACATCAATGTTAGTAACAGCACAATTCACAATAGCTAAACTATGGAACCAGCCTAGTGCCCTTCAACATATGAATGTATGAAGAAAATGTAGTATGTATACATATATATATACACAATGGAATATTGCTCAGCCCTAAAGAAGAATGAAATGATGGCATTGGCCAGTAAATGGATGGAACTGGAGAATATCACGCTAAGTGAAATAGGTCAATTCCAAAAAACCAAAAGCAAATGTTCTGTCTGATATGTGGATGTTAATTCATAAGAAGGTGGTAGTAGGTTAGGGAAGAATAGAAGTACTTAGGGTTAGACAAAGGGGAATGAAGGGAAGGGAGAAGGAATGAGAATAGGCAAGATAGTAAAATTAATCAGACATTACTTTCCTATATGCATATATGAATACACAGCCAATGTAATTCCATATCATGTACAACCAGAAGAGTGGGAAGTTATACTCTATATATGTATAATATGTCAAAATACATTCTACTGCCATGTACAACTCATAAGAACAAATAAAAAATTATTTTTAAAAGTATATTGAATATGGTAAGCACTCAGTATTTGTTTAATTGATACTGTGTAAGATCCCAGAAAATCTAGCATAGAAATATAATTAAGAATAACATGTTAAACATTTATTTCTGCATGGAAGTAGGAAAATTTGAAGGTACTAAATAAATAATATGCAAGTACTGCTAGTTAAAAGCAGCTTAAAACAATCTTGTGTGTATTAAAAACAGATAAAAATGATTCATGTCTGCAGATTCTGATTATCAGATGAAGATATAAGAGTGCAGGTGAACATACTGATTGTATAAAAACAGAAGGTAGTTTGCTTGCCCCTCCACATTAAGAAAATTCACAGATGCTTCTTTCCAAACTTTGCTCTTCATATAACTGTCACTATGCATCTTTCATCAGTCCTTCAAAACACTGTGTCCAAATGTTCCCTTCAAAACTCACAACAAAACGACACCAAATGGATTGGTGGGATGCCTGAAGCAGTTGCACTTGACGTTAAGGAGAATGGTAGAGTTATTGAGAAAGCAGCCTTTAGAGACAGCCTGAAAGTCAATCTTAACATTACTATTAACAACATGGGTCCTTGGGACAAAAACTTCACCTCTGTGCCTCGGTTCCCTCATTTTTTAAGGGATTTAGAATTAATAACCACATTACAGAGTGAGGATGAAAAGTGATAGTGTATAAATCACCCATCATATAGTATTAAGTTAAGATTCACTGTGATTATTATACATTTATAAGCTATGGAATTAAAGTAGGAAGTACTACACTGAGATGTCCATTCCTTTGTATAATCTCCATTAGGCTACAGCACTATGTGTTCATTTCCAGAGAGAAAAATTAAAGAAATATACTTCCCATGTCTCAAATGAAAATATAAAATTGAGAATGAATGTGTTTACACTGTTGTTATGGTTTGGATGTGAGCTATTCCCCCAAAGCTCATGTGTGAGACAATGCAGGAATGTTCAGAGGTGAAATCATTCAATTATGAGAGCTATAACCTAATCAATGAACTGATCCATTTGATTAATAACTTGAATGGATGAATGGATAGTAACTATAGAAAGGTAGGCATGGATGGAGAAAGTAGGTCACTGGGGTCGTGCCTTTGGGATTATATTATACCTGGCTCCTTGTACCCAAGCTCTCGCTGCTTCCTGGAACTCATGAACTAAGCAGCTTTCCTCTGCCATGCCCTTTCACCATGATATTCTACCTCACCTCTGGGCCAAAGCAATGCAGTTGACTGACCATGGACTGAAACCATGAATCAAAATAAACTTTTCCTCCTCTAAGTTGTTCTTCTCAGGTATTTTGGTCACAGCAAAGCTGACTAATACAGCTATGGAAGTTATCAAACGTACACCTATTTCCTAGATTAATGGAAGGTTAAAGTTTCCATCTGTTTTGTCAAAATTGGTATATTTCCTATTCTCCACAGCAGAGAGCATATAAATAAATTTACAGAAATCTAAATCAGAACAAGTTTTACAGAATGAGTGAAGTGGAAATATCAAACAGAATTTTAGAAGTACATACAAGGCCCAGTGAACTGGAAACATTCTGCAAAGGAAACTTAAATCCTCGCCTTCCTCTGGAAGAAGTGGTCTGGGGTTTCCTTCAAGATGCAAGCCCTATCATTTTTATGTGAACTATAAGTCAGCCTCACCTGGAATTTAGTTTGGTTACAAATAAGTTGTCAGTTTCAGCTTCATTTACTACAAATTAGATAAATGTAGTCTTGAGGGAGTTGGGGAAGCAAGACGTAGGTGGGTGAGAAGAGGTTTATTTCTAGTCAATGAAGTTTTACTTCACCTTCTCAAAGTTGTTGTGTCATAAAATCAAACACTTTTTGAAAAACTAGAAGTACTTCACATGGAAGGAATTAAATTCTCTTAACATTGAAAACAAAGAGATAAGGATGATCACACTGATAGCAGCAGATCCATGATCCAACTGCACAAGACGGTGTCAAAGAAGTCTAACCACGAACCAAGCTACCTATGTGGTGGATGAACAAGTTATTCTGAAAAACAAGACTGGGCAGTTATCTACTATGTAAAAGCACTAGATTCTCAGTCCCCTCCCCTGTAATTTACACCCCTTCAAATGAATCTTGTTCAGGCAGGTTTATTAAACAGTTGCAAAATGCTTGGATTATGAACCTACAGGAATGCAAAGAACAAGCAGCTCACCCCACTAATTAGACATTTTCAAGCTCTTCTTCCCCATCCATCTCTCTTCATTTCTCCTTTTCTGCTTTGAATTTTCATTATAGTATGACATTTGACTCATTCTTAGAGCACAAACTCTATTTTCTGACTTTTCTAATCTGAAAACCAGATGACCTCTTCACCAGCCCCAGGGAAGAGGGAAAATAACTTGTTATCAATGATTTCACTTAGCTTCCACTTTTCATTTTCTAGTTTCCAAATGTGCAATTCCATTATTACCTATTGTTCAAGCATCCTGGAAACATTGTGAGCAGCCCAAGAAGCATGTTTCCAGCACATCATTGCCTCCAAGGATCATCCCTCATTTTGTCCCATCTTCACCCCTGGTCTCTGTCACCATTACTCACAAAATGCAAAATAAAGTATAATTCTAAACTGTCATCCACTGAAATTATTGATTCAAACCTTGGGTTAAAAAATCGTAGGTCAGTCTCAGAGAAAATAAATGCAGAACATAAAAACTATTTTCTACATTGCAGTTCCAACATTCCACAGGGATTTATATTTAGGCAAATACATGTGTTTGTGGGAGCTTGTGGACTCAACTTTAATCATTCTGAGAAATAGTCCAACCAGTTTAAACTGGACTTTTGCTCTTTGTAACCCATATGGCATTCCAAACATTTCTAAACATTAGGATTACATCATTTTCTCCCTTTAATACAGACAGCCATTATATTCCATTTTCATGACCTTTAAATTCCCAGTATCGAATTACCCAGCTGTTATTTCAATCTCTCTCAGTTGCTAAGAGATGGAGATGGTGGCAGACCAGACTCATTTTCTTGAACATCGAATTGCAAGTTGACATAAGAGAGAACTAAATTCAGCCAAAGCACAATGAGCCCAACAGTTGGCAGCCAAGCTATGTGTCTTTTCACAGCTGCAGGAGACAGTTGGTTCAGAGAACCTTGTTGCCATCTCTCTGCCAACATCACAGCCATGTTTTCATGCATTCTCCACAATGTCTCTCAGCAATGCCATTTGTAATGCCATTTGTATTACAGGGATCACTCTACTATAATAATGCCTCTTTTAGAATTAATTTCCAGAGCTAAAGACCATAATTTTTCCTGGGCAAAGCCCTTTTCTTATAATAATAATAATAACAATGCTTTTAGTGATTGTTGTAGGCAACACTTGCACTCTTCCTCCCAACTACCCAGCTTTCTGATCAAGGCACTTACTCTCCCAACTGCCAGGAGTGTTACCTGCTTACTCAGCTAAGACCCTTCCTGGGAAATGCTCTCAGCCCTCTGGTTCAAGGTCATACCCTTCCTTAGGAGCTTTATACATCCAACACCTGCTCAATGGTGAGGGTATTAAAAAAAAAAAATGGTGAGGATATATAGCCTGGGAGAATGGGAGAGCCACTTCAGAGTTCCTGGTACAAGTGACTAGGGCCTGTACTATAACTGCACTACACTGCAAGTTCTGTCTCCGATTGATCTGACTTTCCTCACTTGTCAGAGGTGTTTTCCCCAAGGGTTCACTCCAATAAACCTCTAGCATGCAGAGCTCAGAGCCTTGAAATGGGCTTCCTGAGGACCCAACCTATGACAAAAAGTAAATTCTTAAATCTCTCATTTCTGTTACTGAAAAATCTACTAGGTTTCCACATAGTGAAGAAATCCCATAAGGACTATTTTTTCTTGATTTACTCATTTTTGTGCCAGTACAAGTCATAACCCAGAATTCTTGACAAACTGAAATATCTGTTTCCTACGCAGGGTCCACTAACACAGGATTCGGGGTATTATTCTTAGGAAAACTCCAGTCAGAGAGCAATGTCAGCAGAATTCCTATTAAGTGGAGGGCAATGAGACAGACAATAAAATAAACTACAAAAACAGTTTATATCCTAGATAAAGGTGAGGTTTCAATTAACACTAATTATGCAATGACGACATTAGCTGCGGCCCTAGTAGGGGGTACAGAATTCCATCTACCCAAACTGGGTGAGAAAATGTTAGAAGAGTCTACAATAAAACTGAATAAAGGAAAAACACACTAGGAGACAAGGGATGCACTGGGTCATGAAACTAAGCCCCAGCTAATAGCCTTGGATGTGAATTACCTGACTGACAAGGAAGACTTAACCTAAGGAAGGTTCATCATGGTAATCTATGGTTTAGGAAGTGGCACTGAAGTCTTGTGCTCCTGTCCAATGTCTTTCTATACCTGTTCATAAATGGATCACAGTACTGATCATGGATCAAATATGACTTCAGCTTTCTTTAGTTATGTGTCTATTAAACGCTAGGACAAGGTAGAAATGTAGAGATGATGTAAATCCAATCTGTGCACTAAATTTAGTAATAAGTTTTATGATTGTGGAGATAATCTTTGTTTATTATTTAAATTTTTTGAAAAGTTTTAAAGAATCTGAAATATTATTTTGCCTTGAAGTTTTAATTTGAAATATTTAATAGATATTAGCCATGAATTTAGCAAAGGTAAGAATTTGATTAAGTGTGTTATCTAAAACAATCTAGTTTATCATGGGTATAAATTTGACTTATTACATTTTCAAAACTTGTCTCCGTTCATAGAAAGATTTGTCTTAACTGCTTCTAAGTCTATCCTACTATGCATCTAAGATCTTTGAGATATTAGGTGATTAAATGCCTCAGGAAATTTAAATTTGGAATGATATTAATGTGTCAAGTTTATGAACTAACTGAACATGAATCAAAAAAACATGGCTGGGACTGCTCTTATTCTCATAATAAACTTACTAAATTTGTAAGGATAAGAAAAAGGAGGTAAAATAAAATTAAGACTAAGATGAACCAAACTTTAAAATTTCCAACTTTAATAAGTTCTTTAATAAGATCTAAGTGTTTCTTTCTACTTTAATTGTCAGGAACTATTTAAGTTTCACCTCCTACTATCAGTTCAAACCACGATTCTATCACAGTAGACTTAAATAATTTTGCTAGTGTTTGCATGCCCTGAAATTTCACAGTTGGCAATTTCCCTCTCTGCTACCCTAAGTGATTCCCTAACTATATTTCCCCAGAGATGAAGCTGACAGATCTGGTAGGAAAGGACTGTGCCTCCTTTGTTCAGTTGGTGATGTAAGTCTCAACAACAGTGATAAGATTTTTATGGAATAAGCCATGAGTCAGAAGTAAAATTTTTCTAAGAATGAAGTATTGTAAATCCAAAATTCATTAATGAAAATCCTTAGTCGTGTTTTGACCAATGCTCAATTTTTGGGGGGTCGGGGGGATGTTAAAAAAAATCTCTAAGGCTGTGCTTCTCAAAATTTACGTGCATCTGAATCACCTGGGGATTTTAAGTACAGGCTGATTCAGTAAAGGGAATGGGGGACAGAGACACTACATTCCTAAGAGCTCTCAGATGTTGCCATGGACACACTTTGGGTACAAAAACTCTAAATGTCAGTACCTAAGTTGATGCTTTGTGGCTTCTTTTAGTAGTGAAATTCTGTTGGAGGTGGCAGATAGTGAGTAATGTTATTTAAGTACCAACCCTAGACCTACTATGACATTTTTATATTACCAATTATATTCAGAGGAATTGATTATTTGCCATTTAAAGATGTGTTTGTTGAAAAGCAACCAAAGTTAAAGCAAGTTGGTAATTTCCAACATTCACAGGTGATTTTATTAGGAAATAAACAGACGTTAGACTTGAAGAGTGATAAAATATGTCATATATGCATGTCGATATATGTCAGGTCTGATCATTCATAATTTAAGGTGTTATTCTTTGTTTTGGAAATAGATATAATGCAATATATATTTCCTGACATACAAACATTTCCAAGCAACACCTCTGTGGTTGCCAGGCCAACGTGATAATATGCTTAGATACCCGTTTTTCTTAACCAGGAAGGCAAGGCAAGCTAGGAAAGCTGTAGAAAGCTAGTTTCTCTATGAACACTAGATGGTGCTACACTACAAGTAAACAGTAAATGCACAGCCAATTCCTTCCCTTGCAGGATTCAATTAATGACTTAATCAAGCACCCAATCTTGACCATTTTCTTTCAGATAAAAAATCCAAACTATCTTGAGTTTATACAACAGATTACTGAACATGTTTTTAAAATTTATTACTACAGAACTCTGCTGATCTGATCATTTAATATGCCACAGAACTTAATAGTTTTGTAAATGTATGAACATTTGTATGCATGTGCTTCTAATTCTTCTTAGATTGCCTGGAAAATATTAGTAATTACAAAGTTTATCATTCAGTGGCATACAAAGAAGTTTGTGAGCCGAATGTGGTAGCACACACCTGTAATCCCAGCGGTTCGAGAGGCTGAGACAGGAGGATTACAAGTTCAAAGCCAGGCAGGTGAGGCAATAAACAACTCAGAGATCCCTGTCTCTAAATAAAACACCAAATAGGGCAGAGGATGTGGCTCAGTGGATGAGTGCCCCTGAATTCAATCCCCAGTACACATACCCCCCAACAAAAAGGAAGTTTGTGAAAATCTCCTCCCTTGGAGATTAAGAGCAACGTAAAACCCCTTCATTGCTTTCATAGGTCTACTTCAAAGCAACTTGATGAACTTTACTAGACAACCTTAGAAATTATTTCTTGGCACAAGATCTCATGGCAGGACACAAAGCACTTCCCCAAAGCTACGCTAGTTCTCACAATAAACCCCATGAATCAGTGAGGAGTTACAAAACAGGAGGAATCAGAAAAATATTATTAATACCTCTACCAGTAGCATCACCATAAAGTTCAGGACAATCTGATTTACACACTTGTACCAAGCAGAAAATAATTTGGACTAAACCTGCCTATTAGTCTTATTAAGAATCACTTAAGACACATGCTCCAAGATCAGTAACCGAGAAATCATGATATTGATGAAGGTGAAAGAATTGTCAGAGCAAAGGGGAAAGTCCAATTAGAACACAGGACATTTGGGGATTGGCAAGTCTTTAGAGTTGTTGTATTAATGGAGGGACTTTCATCAGGAGAAAACAACAGAAGGGTATAGAGGGTATAGAATGGGAAGGCAACAAAATATATCAAAAATAAAAATCCTGCTTTGCAGTTTTGCCTTAAGTCATGGTAATACTGATGTGTGACTCAGAAGAGAACCTTTACACACTGGATCTAAGGAAAAGATCCTACAACCATAACATCCTACAACTATAGGGTGTGTAAGCACAGAGATCTAAACTTGAGTTAACAAGGTTCCTGCCCTAAAGGAGCTCCTAATCTAATGTAACTGTGCTTCGCTGACACCCGGGCTAACCTTCACTGCATGAAAGGGCAAGGCATTGTTTTGAAGGGCTTAGGTGTATTAACTTCCTGGATAGAAAGCAAGGTATACTGGGTTGAAAACCACAAACCTCAAAGGGTATAAGGTAAGGTGACATTTTCTGGGAAAAATAAAAACGTAGCTCTTATGAATGTTATTTTATTTTTTCATTGATGTCATCAGTAAATATGAATAGAGTACCTACTGTAATCCAGGTACCAGTATTTCAATAATTTTTAAATAGAAAAAGCATGTGTCATTCTAGATTCTGAGTGCTATTGTCTAGGTTACTATTCTAAGACTGCCTTGTGAGAGCTTCCTTTTCAGAGTTTAACTCTTTGAAAGGGAGTGATCATCATGGGAGGATGGGGGAATAACATTTATAGCATAGCCAAGAAGAGAAGGCCTGTAACCAGCAGTTGAAAGTCACTTGAAGAATTGGGCAAGACTAGGGAGTAAGGGGAACAGAGATAAAGGGAGGAAAAAGTTTTAAAAAAAGAAGAAGAAAAATATAAACTAAAGGCAAACAAAACCTGGAAGTTTTAACATATGATGATAAAAGAATAGAGGGTGAACCCTGATGGTAAGCTGAGGAAGACTGGAGGTCTCATTAAAAAGTAAAAAGTGTGATTGACATTGCAGGAATCTCAGAGCAACTACTTTGGATTCTGACCTCTCCCACCAAAGATGAGAGAGAGCACTGGAAAGTTATTCAAACAACCAAGCATGAGAAACCATTTCTGAATTTTCCTCAATTGTTCTATATATATATATATATATCTTATTTTTATACCTTATATTTTGAATCATGATCCAAGAAAGATCCACATATTGATTGGTTAATAAGTATATTATTGTCTCTTTTAATCTTGTCTCTGATTGTCTCTTTTAATCTATAGATTTTCTTTTGAACTCATTCTCATTTCTGTCCTGAAATTTTATTAAGAAATAAGGTTGTTTGCCCTATAGAGTCTGGGTTTCTGCTGAATGCAGCACCATTATATTATTTAACAGAGTTCCCTCTCTTCTGTTTCCTGGAAACTAACAAATTCAAATGCTTTTCAGGTCTCCTTTTCCTTTTGATGGCAATACTAATTTATGTATGGTGTTGTGTGGTTTTGTCAAGAGTTGCACAGGGTTGTCTTTCTTTTTTGTGGTTTTATTAACCAATGATAATCACTGCTTATCAGCCCTTATATGGATGTTTCTACCCTAATTCTGATCATATAACATACATTATCCATAAGATTCCTCAATAACAATTCATAGCAACAATATACCCTGATTTCTTACAAGTTAGTCTGTGACCTTTATACTTGAAATTGTATTTGATTCTTTAGCTCCTATTTTCCTTTCTTTTTATTTATTTATCTTTTAATTTTTACAGACTGCATTTTGATTCATTGTACATAAATGGGGTACATCATTTTGTTTCTATGGTTGTGCACAATGTAGGTTCATATCATTCGTGTAATCATACATGTACATAGGGTAATGATGTCTGTCTCATCCCACCATTTTTTATACCCCCCATTTCCCTCTACGTAATCTAAAGTTCCTCCATTCTTCTCTCACCCCTACCCCCATTATATATCATCATCCACTTATCAGGGAAAACATTTGACCTTTGGTTTTTGGGGAGTGGTTTATTTCACTTAACATGGTATTCTCCAATTCCATCCATTTCTCTGCAAATGCCATAATATTATTATTCTTTAAGACTGAATAATATTCCATTGTGTGTATATAACAGTTTCTTTATCCATTTATCTGTTGAAGGTCATCTAGGTTGGTTCCACAATCTAGCTACTGTGAATTGAGCAGCTATAAACATTGATGTGGCTGCATTACTGTAGTATGCTAACTTTAAGTCCTTTGGGTATAAACCAAGGAGTGGGATAACTGGGTCAAAAGGCGGGTTCATTCCAAGTTTTCTGAGGATTCTCCACACTGCTTTCCAGAGTGGCTGCACCAATTTGCAACTCCACCAGCACTTCAGATACAGCAGTAATCTCCAAAATTTATAAAAAACTTAACAAAACTTTATACCAAAAATACAAAGAACCCAATCAATAAATGGGCCAAGGAACTGGACAGACACTTTACAGAAGAAGACATATAGGCAATTAATAAATATATGAAAAAGTGTTCAACATTTCTAGTAATTAGAGAAATGCAAATTAAAACAACTCTAAGATATCATCTGACTCCAATTAGAATGGCTATTATCAAAAACACAATAATAGGTGTTGGCATGGATGTAAGGAAAAAGGCACATTTTTGCATTGCTGGTGGAGTTGTAAATTGGTGCAGTCACTCTGGAAGCAGTGTGAAGAATCCTATTTTCCTTTCTTGAGAATCTTAAATATATTACTCCATTGTCTTCTGGCAAAAAAAAAAAAAAAAAAAAAAAAATCAGCTGACAAAAAGTTCTGGTGGCAATTTGATCATCTTTCCTTTATTTGTGACTAGGTTGTTTAGGCCGATGACCATAGAATTTTTTTCTTTTTTACTTACATTTTCCTTTATATAGACCAGGAGTTTTTAGTTTTCCAGGTAGAATTTTTTTTCCTCATAAGTGTAGTACTTTTCCAATGTGTAATTTTAAAAGACTTAAAATTTATTTCTGTAAAGTTTTCATAAAATACAAATGTTAATATTGGTTCTAGAATACTGTTTTAGTTTCCTTTTGGGGGGATTCCTATTATGTACATGTTGAATCTTCTTGGCAATCTGCCTGTATTGATTTTCTCAAAAATTTTTTATATCTAATTTTTTACTGAGGTGCAGTTCACATATAATAGAATTCATCCTTTAAAGCATGTGGTTTGACAAAGATTGGCAAATGTAAGCAGTAGTATGACAAGATACCATTTCTATCACTCCCAAATGTTCTCTTTTGCCTCTTTGCAGTCAGTCACCTCTCCTCACCCACACATGCATTTTTCCACTTCTAGCAACCCCTAGTGCCTATGTCTCTATATTTTCTCATTTTTAGAATGTTGTTTAAATGGAATCACACAGCATGTAGTTTTTCTTGTGTCTGGTTTATTTTACGTAGCATTATGCATCTGAGATTTATTCATGTTGTTGCACATAAGTAGTTCATTGTTTCTTCTGATAAGTAGAATTACTTTATGGATAATTTTCCTCTTTTATTATCATAATTATTAACACATATTAATTATATAAATCAATTGGATTCACTCTGATATTTCCAAACATACATACATTATGCATTAATCTTCTCCATTCACCCTTCTTCTACTCTTCCCCCCTTCCCCAACCCTTCTCTTGACACCCTTCCCAGTCTCCAGGAATCTCCTTCTATGTTAGGATTCTCCTCTTTGTTATTGTTGTTGTTTAGTTTCCACATGAGAGGACATGTGACACTTGTTTTTCTGTGACTGACTTATTTCTCTTAACATGATGTCCTCTTGACTCAACCATTTTGTGCTAATGATAGGCTTTCATTTTTCTTTACTGTTGAATAACAGTCCACTGTGTATATATACCATATTTTCTTTATCCACCCATCTGTTGACAGGCACCTATGTTGATTCCATATCTTGGCTACTGTGAATATTGCTGCAATAAACACAGACATGCAGGTATCTCTTTTGTATGCTGGCTTCATTTCCTTTGGATATATACCCAGGAGTGGGATAGCTGGATCATATGGTAGTTCTACTTTTAGGTTTTTGAGGAAAACTCTTTACCATTCAACATAATGGCTGTATTAATTTATATTCCCACCAACAGTGTATAAGGTTTCCTTTTTCTCCACATTATTACCAGCATTTGGGGGGAGGACTTTTGATAATAGCCATTCTAACTGGGGTGAGACAGTATTTCATTATAGTTTTGATTTGCATTTCCCAGACAGCTAATGATATTGAACATTTTTAATTATTTATTGCCCATTTTTATTTGTTCTTTTGAGAAGTGTCTTTTCAGATCATTTGCCCATTTTTAACCATATTTGTTTTGTTTTTAAGTTTTCTGGATATTAACCCTCTGTCAGATGAATAGTTGGCAAATATTTTCTCCTATTCTATAGGTTGTCCCTTCACTCTGTTGATCATTCCCTTTGCTCTTCAGAAGCATTTTAGTTTTATTCTATTTGTCAATTTTGGCTTTTGTTTCCCATGCTTATGGAGTCCTACCCAGAAAATTATTGCTTGT
Organism: Sciurus carolinensis; assembly: GCF_902686445.1. NCBI lineage: Eukaryota > Metazoa > Chordata > Mammalia > Rodentia > Sciuridae > Sciurus > Sciurus carolinensis. Next base: position 134,217,790 of record NC_062214.1, on the reverse strand, counting down.
ACCAAAATCTTGAATGCTTTTCTTATATTTTCCTCTAGTAGTTTCAGAGTTTCAGGTCTTATATTAAGGTCTTTGATCACTTTGAGTTGACTTTTGGGCATGTGCATTTCGTTTTCCCAGCACCATTGTTAAAGAGCTTGTCCTTTCTCCAGTGAATATTTTTGGCTCCTTGTCAAGAATCTCCTAGCTGTAGATGCATATATTTATTTCTGGAATCTCTATTGGGTTCCATTGGTCTATGTGCCAGTACCATGTTGTTTTGGTTACTATGACTCTATAGTATGTCTTAAAATCAGGCATTATGATCCTTCCCTTTTCTCTTTTTGCTCAAGATTGCTTTGATTATTTGGGGTCTTTTGGGCTTCCATACAAATTTTAGGATTATTTTTTCCTAGTCTGTAAAGAATATCATTGGTATTTTCATGGGAATTGCATTGAATCTGTACATTGTTTTAGGTTTTATGGACATTTTAATAATATTAATTCTTCCAACCCATAAACACAGGAGATCTTTTCACCTTTTACTGTTTTCTCCAGTTTCTTTCTTCAATGGTTTGTAATTTTCATTACACGGTCTTGGTTAAGTTTATCCCTAAGTATTGTATTATATTTTGTGGCTACTATGATTGGGATTTCTTTCATGATTCTTTCTCAGCAAGTTCATCGTGTATAGAAAAGCTAATGATTTTTTTTATGTTGTATCCCGCTCACTTACCAAATTTGTTTAAATATTCTAATAGTCTTTTAGTGGGGTTTTTAGTTTTTTACATGTAGAATCATACCATCTGCAAACATCAATAATTTGATTTATTCCTTTCCTGTTTGTATACCTTTTATTTCTTTCTCTTATCTAAGTACTCAAAGTTTTCTAGTACTATATTAAATAATAGCAGTGAGAATGCACACCCTTGTCTTGTTTCTGATCTTAGAGTTTCAGTTTCCCTCTTCAGTATGATGTTGGCCATAAATTTGTTATATGTAGCCTTTACTGTTGAAGTATGATCCTTCTTTACCTAATTTGCTCAGGAATTTATCACGAAAAGATACTGAATTTTAGGAAATGCATTTTTCTGCATCAGTTGAGATATGATTTTTATTCTTCATTCTATTTATGTGATATATTATGTTTACTGATTTGCACATGTTGAACCAATCTTGCATCATTCCTGAAATGAAATCAACCATCATGGTGTGTAATGTTTTTGATGTGCTGTCTGAATTTGATTTGCTAGTATTTTGTTGAGGATTTCTGCATCTATGTTCATCAGGGATATTGGTTTATAGGTTCCCTTGTTTTGTTGTGACTTTGTCAAGTTTTGGTAACAGGGTAATTCTGGCCTCATAGAATGAGTCTGGAAGGGCTCTGACCCTTTCAATTCTATAGGATAGTTTGAGAAGCATTGGCATTAGTTCTTCTTTAAAAGTTTGGTAAAATTCAACACTAAAGTCATCTGATTCTGACTTTTTCTTTGTTGGGAAACTTTCTATTACCAGTTCAATCTCATTACTTGCTATTGGTCCTATTCAGGTTTTTTAGATCTTCTTGGTTAAATTTTGGCAAGTTTTATGTGTCCAAAACCTTTTTAATTTTCTATATATATTTCCAATCTGTTAGAATATAGTTTTTCAAAAATAATCCCTAATGATCCTTTAAATTTTCTGTAGCATCCATTGTAATGTCTCCATTTTCATCTCTAATTTTATTTATTGGGTCGTATCTATTTTTCTTAAACATTGGTCAATGCTGTTTACCTTTTCAAAGAAACAACTCTGTGTTATGTTGATCCTTTGTATTGTTCTTTTTTTGTGTGTGTGTGGTGCTTTGTATATGCGAGGCAAGCACTCTATCAACTGAACTATATCCCCAGCTCTCTTTGTATTGTTCTTTTAGACTCTATTTCATTTATTTCTCCTCTGAGATTTATTATGTCTTTCCTATTAATTTGGTGTATCATATGCTCTTGCTTCACTAAGAACTTAAGATGCATTATTAGGTTATTTAAAAAAAATTTTTTTAATTCATTACTGTAAACTTCCTTTTTAGTACTGCTTTACTATATCCTAGAGGTTTTTGGTATGTTGTGTTTCCATTTTCATTTGTTTCAAGCAATTTTTTTTAGTTTCTTTTATGACTTCCTCAATGACCCACTTCTCCTTCAAAAGGGTGTTCTTCAGTCTCTGTATAATTTCAAAAATTTCTCTTATTGTTGACTTCTAGTTTCATTCAATTGTGATCACAAAATATATGCGACATAGCCAGTTTACAATAGAGTTGGCATTTTAAATTGACTAATTAGCAAAATTCTATGACTAATCACTTGAAAATTAAAAAAAAAGGATATGGGATATGATTTAACTTTTTAAAAATTTATTGACTTGTTTTGTGACCTAATACATGGTCTATTCTAGAGCAAACTGGATGTATGGATGAAAACAATGTATATTCTGCAGTTATTTGATGGAATGTTCTATAAATGTCTATCAATCCATAAGACCTGCAGCATAGTTTAAATTTCTGTTTATGGGGGTGAGAGGTTTGGTCAATCAATCCTTTAGTGAGAGTGAGGTAGTGAAATCCCCCACTATAATTGTATTGAAGCCTATCTCTCCCTTTAGGTCTCATGGTGTTTGTGTATAAAATTGAGCGCTCCATTATTGGGCACCGGGCACACCTGGATGGGATAAGGGCACTTCCACCCCTGCTTTTTAAAGTTGTGGTACCCTTCAGGGATCAAGCAGGAGTGGGTTGCTACTGGACCCCCTCATTTCTCAAGAGCAAGGGAAAGGGGAGAGTGAAAGTTTCTCTCCAGACATTCTCAGGCTGTGTGCCTTGGGGACTAGGCCTACAGATGGACTCCCTACAGCACTGCTCAAAACTGCCCCAACATATTGCTGTGGATGGGTAGTTGTGGTATCTCAGACATCTTCTGCCTTGTTGGTAACAGGCGCTCCTGCCCAGTACTATTAGAGGAGTACCAGGAATCATGGGGTCAACCGCCCACACCCAAGCAAATCACATGAAACTGACCATGCCCCTAGTCCTAGAGGACAGGTTTCCCAATCTACTTGTTGTTTTCAGAGCTGTGGACAGCACCCTCCACACCCCTCAAGCAGTCCAAATTCAAACAATGGTTCCCTTCTCAAGATGGCTCCTGGCTCTAGAATTCTGGGGGTTCACTGGAAGAGTAAAAGATTCCTTTTCCAAAGCCAGACTCTTATGCAGGCTTCAGGCCTTTATCTATTTAAGCTGTAAGCCTACAAGGCCTGTGAAACTTTCTAATAGTTATGACTGAAGGTATCTGCACTGATAGTTTGCTAGGACTTTCTCTTCCAACTTTACCCTCGAGGAAGGGAGACTCTCCCTCCCTCTACTGTGGAACCAAGGAGGCAGGTGGTGGGCTATTTTCTATTAAAATCAGCATACTACAGAGATGCAGCCACATCAATGTTCATAGCTGCTCAATTCACAATAGCCAGATTGTGGACCCAACCTAGATGTCCTTCAACTGATGAATGGATAAAGAAACAGTGGTATATAAATACAATAGAATAAAGAATAATAAAATTATGGCATTTGCAGGCAAATGGGTGAAATTGAAGAATATCATGCTAAGTGAGATAAGGCATGCTTTCATTTTCTTTGATGTTATTCTGCTCTTCATTCTCTCTTTAAAAAAATGATGACTGTGTGTTGATCAACCTTTCTTGTCCCCCCCCCCTTTTTTTTTTCACCGTAATTGTGGCTAGTAATAATTCTTTTAAGGGCATTTGCAATTACAGATGATATAGATAAACTTCCTTAGAAAAGAAAATACAAAATTAAGAATAGCATCATCAACGTACACAATTGTATATCTTCTGTCATCTATAGAAAGTAGGTAACATTATTACCTGAATATTATTACATGAATTTTATGAAGTCAGTATTTATCCTTACTTTACTGAGGAAGAAATTGATATACAAAAATATAAAATCTTCTTCTAAGTTTACTATAAGAACATTGCAATTCCATGTTCCTAATTATCAGAATTATGTTTTTAAAAGTGTGTAATTGGAACAAAGATCATTATTAAACCTGAAGAGCTATCTTTTCTGCTTTTGGTTCCTTTTTTAAAAAATAAAGCAAGTTTTGAATACTTATGACCACTAATACTGTTTAAAGTGGTAAAAGATTTGCCATCCAGAACAAATTAATTTTCTTTATATACTTACATGTGTTTTCTAAGGCTTTTCATTCAGACTAACTTGCTATGAAGTAGGCAATTGGAAAAAGATTTGATATTGGTCATCAGACAATATCTATAGCAAAACTAATGAAATCCCTAAATGGCAAAGTAAACTGTGTACTGCTGAAACGATGATCAAGTCAGCCTTGCAAAGTTGAGGACAGGAGGTCTAAGGCAATTGAAGAGAAAAGTTTAAAGTTCTCTATTGTGGCACAATATGAGTTAAAATTATACAATTAAGGTTTATGACCTCTGAACAGAGACAAAAATGCCAACAGGAACCATTCAGAAAGTTCATTTTTTTGACGTACATGAAAAGCATGTGATCCAGAAACTAGTCCCTGTCTGCACAGCTTTACTAGGCGCCTGAACTTTATCAGGATGTCAGCTCCAGCAGCACACAGGGAAGAATTTCCAGTGCATTCATCACACAAGTATCTTTCTGTTTGTTTTCACCTTGTCATCTAGCACTGTGTTGAAGTCCTGAAGTTGATCTGAGTTTAACAAGAAGCTTGAGATTTTTTTAATTCTGCCTGCTCCAACACACTGCTGAGTATGGTGGGGGAGGGAATGCTCTTGGCATACTTGCTGTATTGAGAACTCTCAGGCGTCCACAGCAAGTTTATGATTCTGAGCTGCCTCTACTCCACACCAGAGCCATCTAAGAGCCAAAGAGTGAGGCAGATAAAATATGAGTCAGAGTCACACACATGCAATCCCAGCTACATGAGAAGCTGAGGCAGGAGAATCACAAGTTCAGGGTCAGCCTAGCAATTTAGGATGCTGTTTCAAAGTTAAAATTTTTTAAAAAGGGCTAGGGATGTAGCTCAGTGGTAGAGCATTTTCCTAGCATCCACAAGAGCCTGGGTTCAATCCCCATTACCACTCACACATAGAAGAATAGGGGTCAGAATCATCATGACCTTACCTGACACTGCTAAAAATACTATTGCCAGAAGAGCTTCATGTCCTTCCACTCCCAAAATTTGATCAAAACCTACCCCTTCTATATCAGAATTCCTCAGGCTTTACTCAGTATATGTTAAGGTCCTGTTTAGTTGATTAATTCAGTGGTTCTCAAACCTTGTCTTCACCAACAAACCTCTTTTGTTAGCTTCCCCATTAGATCCAATTCTTTCCTACAAAAAACCCCATGCATGAAAAGATTGCACCTGTTAGCTAAACTGTATTTATTCAGAAATGATTAATTTATTTTTGTTTAATAAATGACAGATATAACTGCTGCTTAGAGTTCCCTGACCAGCATAAGAAGTGTTAGTTACCTCATGCACTTGATATAATTCCAGACAGAAGACAGAAAAAATATTAATCCATGAAGCCATATCATGGATAAACATAAAATTTCCAGTAAGTATTTTGAAGTTTCAAAAGCAATTTGAGAGGTTTCAAGATGGCGAATAGAGGGCGGCTGCATTTCATGTTGCTCCAGGATGCAGGATTCAAAAGAGGAGATAGTGAGAGATTTTGGGACCAACTCAAAGCCGCCGGGTGAGTCTCTCCCGTTGGGGAGGCGTCCCGGATGCGGCGGTAGCCCCGGAACGCAGGGAACTTTGTGAAGTGGAGTTGCCTGGCGAGACACCCCTCCCCCCACAGGAGCGGTAAACACGGACAACTGGGATCATCATAGAGGAGGCGGCTCAGCACAGCGCTTGGACTCGGAGCAACCACTGGGGCTCCAGGCGGCTGCCTGAGGAGGAGCTGCGTGGCGAGCTGTTTGGACTCAGAACGACCGCTTCTGAACACTGGGGGGTTGCCCGGAGGAAGAGGAGGAACGTGGCGGGTCGATTAGTCTATGAGTGACTGCATCAGAGCTACAGGTGGTTGCCAGAGGAGGAGCTGCGTGGCGAGCTGTTTGGACTCAGAACGACCGCTTCTGAACACCAGGGGGTTGCCCAGAGGAAGAGGAGAAGTGCAGCGGGTCGCTTGGTCTAGGAGTGACTACATCAGAGCTACCGGTGGCTGCCAGAGGAGGAGGCGAGTGGTGAGTTGTTTGGACTCAAAGCGACCACTCCTGAACACCCGGGGGGCTTCCCCGAGGAGGAGGAGGAACAGGGTGGGTCACTTGGACTCGGAGTGACTGCCTAGGGCTACGGGCGGTTGGCGGGAGGAGGAGACGTGAAGTGAGTTGCTTGGACTCCTAGTGACTGCGACAGAAACCTGGCGGCTGTCCGGAGGAGGAGGTGTGTGTTGGGTCTCTGGGTCTCGGAGCTATTGTACAGGGCCCCAGGTGGCGGCTCAGAGGAGGGGCCGCATAGCCAGGCGATTAGGTGCAGAGCAGGGTCCCAGGACCGGCTTCTTGCTGGAAGAGCCGCACAGAGACACGCCTAGGGGCGGAGCGAAGTTTCCAGGACTGCGGGCAGATTCTCTGAGGAGAGGCAGCCTAAGGAGACTCGTCTGCGAAGGGTGAGGCTCCCAGGCCCAGGAGGTAGGTCCGGGCCCCTGGGAACGTTGCAGAGGAAGACAGCACAGCCCAGGCGGTAGTTGTAGATTGATCGGAACCTCTAGGAGGGGAACTGAGCAGCGAGACCTCCCCACTGGGTGAGTCTTCCCTGCCGGGTGAGGTTTTCCCACAAGGACAGTAAAACCAGAGACACAGGCACAAACAGGCCTTGCCTCAGCCTGCAGCCTAGATCCCCTTTGGATGACCATTTGTCAACAAGTGGAGGCACCTCTGCCCACTATCAGGGAATATACCCCACCTGAGGATCACCATCCCTAGAGAGGCAGCTTCCTTGTGGAGCACCGCATTATAAACTTCCTCCAAGACTGCAGGCTACTGAAGGATAAGAGGGGATATACTAGCAATCCTCAGGGACATTATAAGTCAGTAGAGGAAATCTGCAATATCTTAAGGACCCACTGATTCCTGAACAATATGAGAAAACAAGGGAAGAAAATGCCCCAAACAAATCTAGATGTTACATCAATAAAATCCAACGACAGCGTGGCAGAAGAAAATGACAGAAAGGGGAGTTCAGAATGTACATAATTAAAATGATCAGGGAAGCAAACGATGAGATGAAAGAGCAAATGCAGGCATTGAATGATGAGATGAAAGAGCAAATGCAGGCATTGAATGATAGCACCAATCGACAGTTAAAAGAGCAAATACAGGAAGCAAAAGATCATTTCAATAAAGAGTTAGAGATATTGAAAAAAAACCAAACAGAAATCCTTGAAATGAAGGAAACAATAAACCAAATTAAGAACTCCATAGAAAGCACAACCAATAGGATAGAACACCTGGAAGACAGAACCTCAGATACTGAAGACAAAATATTTACCTTGAAAACAAAGTTGAACAAACAGAGAAGATGGTAAGAAATCATGAACAGAATCTCCAAGAACTATGGGATATCATGAAAAGGCCAAATTTGAGAATTACTGGGATTGAGGAAGGCGTAGAGAAACAAACCAAAGGAATGAACAATCTATTCAATGAAATAATATCAGAAAATTTCCCAAATCTGAAGAATGAAATGGAAAATCAAGTTCAAGGGGCTTATAGGACTCCAAATACACAAAATTACAACAGACCCACACCAAGGCACATTATAATGAAATACCGAACATACAAAATAAAGACAGAATTTTAAAGGCTGTGAGAGAAAAGAACCAAATTACATTCAGGGGGAAACCAATACGGATATCAGCAGATTTTTCAATCCAGACCCTAAAAGCTAGAAGGGCCTGGAACAACATTTTTCAAGCTCTGAAAGAAAATGGATGCCAACCAAGAATCTTACACCCAGCAAAACTTACCTTCAAATTTGATGATGAAATAAAATCATTACAAGATAAACAAAAGCTAAAAGAATTTACAGAAACAAAGCCAGCATTACAGAACATTCTCAGCAAAATATTCCATGAGGAAGAGATAAAAAACAAAGAAGCAAATCAGTAAAGGGAGGAATTATCCTAAAGGACTGTCAAATAAAGGAGGAACCATGTTGTGTCCAAAAAATAAAAAATAAATAAATTTAAAAAATGAACCAAATGACCGGGAATACAAATCATATCTCAATAATAACCCTGAATATTAATGGTCTGAATTCATCAATCAAAAGACATAGACTGGAAGATTGGATTAAAAAGAAAGATCCAACAATATGTTGCCTGCAAGAGACTCACCTCATAGAAAGAGATACCCATAGACTAAAGGTGAAAGGATGGGGAAAAAACATACCATGCACATAGACTCAGCAAAAAAGCTGGAGTATCTATCGTCATTTCAGATAACGTGGACTTCAAGCCAAAGTTAGTCAGAAGGGATAAAGAAGGACATTTCATACTGCTTAAGGGAAGCATAAATCAACAAGACATAACAACCATAAATATCTATGCCCCAAACAGTGGCTCATCCATGTATGTCAAACAAATCCTTCTCAATTTTAGAAACCAAATAGACCATAACACAATAATACTAGGTGATTTTAACATGCCTCTCTCACCACTGGACAGATCTTCCAAACAAAAATTAAACAAAGAAACCATAGATCTCAATAACACAATCAATAATTTAGACTTCACAGACATTTATAGAATATACCATCCAACCAAGAGCGAATACACTTTCTTCTCAGCAGCACATGGATCCTTCTCTAAAATAGACCATATATTATGCCACAAAGCTAATGTTAGCAATACAAGAAGATAGAGACACTACCTTGTATTCTATCAGATCATAATGGATTGAAGTTAGAAATAAATGAAAGAGTAAAAAACAGAAACTACTCCAACACCTGGAGATTAAACAATATGCTATTATATGATGAATGGATAACAGAAGATATTAGGAAGGAAATTAAAATATTCTAGAGGTAAATGAGAACAAAGAAACATCATATCAAAATCTCTGGGACACTATGAAAGCAGTACTTAGAGGAAGATTTATTTCATGGAGCGCATTTAATAAAAGAAGTAAAACTCAACAAATAAACAACCTAACACTACAGCTCAAAGCCCTAGAAAAGAAGAACAGACCAAGACCAAAAGTAGTAGAAGACAGGAAATAGTTAAACTCAGAGCTGAAATCAACGAAATTGAAACAAAAGAAACAATACAAAAAATTGACAAAGTAAATAGTTGGTTCTTCAAAAAATAAACAAAATTGATAAACCTTTAGTCACACTAACAAAGAGAAGACGAGAGAAAACCCAAATTACTAAAATTCAGAATGAACAAGGAAACATCACAACAGACACGACTGAAATACAAAACATAATTAGAAGCTATTTTGAAAATCTATACTCCAACAAAATAGAAAATTTTGAAGACATCAACAGGTTTCTAGAGACATGAATTGCCTAAACTGAACGAGGAGGACATACACAATTTAAATAGACCAATTTCAAGTAATGAAATAGAAGAAGTCATCAAAAGCCTACCAACAAAGAAAAGTCCAGGACCAGATGGGTTTTCAGCCGAGTTCTACAAAACCTTTAAAGAAGAGCTCATTCCAATACTTCTCAAAGTATTCCATAAAATAGAAGAGGAGGGAACCCTCCCAAACTCATTCTATGAAGCCAATATTACCCTGATACCTAAACCAGACAGAGACACATCAAGGAAAGAAAATTTCAGACCAATATCCTTAATGAACATCGACGCAAAAATTCTCAACAAAATTTTAGCAAATCGCATACAAAAACATATTAAAAGATAGTGCACCATGATCAAGTGGGTTTCATCCCAGGGATGCAAGGTTGGTTCAACATCAGGAAATCAATAAATGTCATTCACCATATCAATAGACTTAAAGTCAAGAATCACATGATTATTTCAATAGATGCAGAAAAAGCATTTGATAAAATACAGCACCCCTTCATGCTCAAAACACTAGAAAAAATAGGGATAGTGGGAGCATTCCTTAACATTGTAAAGGCCATCTATGCTAAGGCCATGGCTAATATCATTCTAAATGGTGAAAAACTGAAAGCATTCCCCCTTAAAACTGGAACAAGGCAGGGATGCCCTCTTTCACCACTTCTTTTCAATATCGTGCTTGAAACTCTAGCCAGAGCAATTAGACAGACCAAAGAAATTAAAGGGATACGAATAGGAAAAGAAGAACTCAAACTATCCCTATTTGCTGATGATATGATTATATACTTAGAGGAACCAGGAAATTCCACCAGAAAACTTTTAGATCTCATAAGTGAATTCAAGATATAAGATCAATGCACATAAATCTAAGGCATTTTTATACATAAGTGATGAATCTTCAGAAAGAGAAATTAGGAAAACTACCCCATTCACAATAGCATTGAAAAAAATAAAATACTTGGGAATCAATCTCACAAAAGAGATGAAAGACCTCTACAGTGAGAACTACAGAACACTAAAGAAAGAAATTAAAGAAAACCTCAGAAGATGGAAAGATCTCCCATGTTCTTGGATAGGAAGAATTAATATTGTCAAAATGGCCATACTACCAAAAGTGCTATACAGATTCAATGCAATTCCAATTAAATTCCAATTAAAATCCCAATGATGTACCTTACAGAAATAGAGCAAGCAATTATGAAATTCATCTGGAAGAATAAAAAACCCAGAATAGCTAAAGCAATCCTTGGCAGAAAGAGTGAAGCAGGGGGTATCGCAATACCAGATCTTCAACACTACTACAAAGCAATAGTAACAAAACAGCATGGTATTGGTACCAAAATAGAAAGGTGGATCAATGGTACAGAATAGAGGACACGGACACAAACCCAATAAATACAATTTTCTCATACTAGACAAAGGGGCCAAAAATATGCAATGGAGAAAAGATAGCCTCTTCAACAAATGGTGCTGGGAGAATTGGAAATCCATATGCAACAGAATGAAACTAAACCCATATCTCTCACCATGCATGAAACTAAACTCAAAATGGATTAAGGACCTCGGAATCAGACCAGAGACCGTGCATCTTATAGAAGAAAAAGTAGGTCCAGAGCTTCAACATGTCGGCTTAGGACCAGACTTCCTCAACAGGACTCCCATAGCACAAGAAATAAAAGCAAGAATCAATAACTGGGATAGATTCAAACTAAAAAGCTTTCTCTCAGCAAAGGAAACTATCAGCAATGCGAAGAAAGAGCCTACAGAGTGGGAGAAAATCTTTGCCAACCATACTTCAGATAGAGCACTAATCTCCAGAATCTATAAAGAACTCAAAAAACTCTACACCAAGAATGCAAATAATCCAATCAACAAATGGGCTAAGGAAATGAATAGACACTTCACAGAAGAAGATCTACAAGCAATCAACAAACATATGGAAAAATGTTCAACATCTCTAGTAATAAGAGAAATACAAATCAAAACCACCCTAAGATTCCATCTCACCCAATTAGAATGGTATTATCAAGAATATAAGCAACAACAGGTGTTGGCGAGGATGTGGGGAGAAAGGTACACTCATACATTGCTGGTGGGGTTGCAAATTAGTGCAGCCACTCTGGAAAGCAGTGTGGAGACTCCTTAGAAAATTTGGAATGGAACCACCATTTGACCCAGCTATCCCACTCCTTGGCCTATACCCAAAGGACTTAAAATCAGCATATTACAGAGATACAGCCACATCAATGTTCATTGCTGCTCAATTCACAATAGCCAGATTGTGGAACCAACCTAGATGTCCTTCAATTGATGAATGGATAAAGAAAATGTGGTATATAAATACAATGGAATATTACTCAGCCATAAAGAATGATAAAATTATGGCATTTGCAGGCAAATGGATGAAATTGGAGAATATCATGCTAAGTGAGATAAGCCAATCTCAAAAAAACAAAGTACGAATGATATCGCTAATATGTGGATGATGACACATAATGGGGGGTGGGAGGGGTTAGTGTTAGGGTTAGAGTTAGGGTTAGGGAGGGGGGCAAGAATGGAGGAAGGAAGGACTGTACAGAGGGAAAAGAGGGGTGGGAGGGGTGGGGGAAGGGCAAAAAATAACAAAATGAATCAAACAGCATTACTCTATGTAAATTTATGATTACACAAATGGTATGCCTTTACGCCATGTACAAACAGAGAAACAACATGTATCCCATTTGTTTACAATAAAAAAAAAAAGCAATTTGAAGGCTATCATTCATTTGAGTTTCTGAGGTTGAAGATCTTTCATTTTTTCATATTAAAATATTTCTAATAATATGGTATTACTTCTTTTGAGATAATTCTTTGATTAAAATGCATATGTTTACTAGCACTAAAGAAGTAGCAAGTTTGTTAAGAGTTATATTTGAGGTCCTGGATGTGATTGAGTTCTCTGACTTGGTTATGACAGGCCCTGTCTGGCACCCACAAATATGTGACAACTTGGTACCTTTTTTGAGACAGATAGTTTCATCTAGTCATTGGAAAAACCATTATGGAATCACAATGTATAATTGATTGATTTAAATTTCACATTAAGCAAAATTATTTGTTTCAATTTGAGAGTATAATTCATTTTAAAATTTGTGCTATTGGTTACAGAGTTTGCTACTTCATAATAAAACAAAAATATCTTACGAATTTAATTTCTGAAGATAGTATGGTGATTTGTTTAAATAGTATCATAGCTTCTTTGTGTTTTGGTTTTGTAAAAAGAAAAAGAACAATTTTAATTTCTACTTCGTATTCTTTTTAAAGTTGAAATTGAAACTACATTTCTCTGTGGTATAAAGGTAATATTTCTAACTTTTTGTCATTTTGAAAAATTTGCCAAATTAAATATGCTGGCACTAATGTCATTTATAATTTTAATGCTCAGATTTAAAATTAAATCATGGTGAATGTTGCTTTTCATGTAAAGTACTATGATAATACAACATTTAGACAAATTTCCATGGATCATATGGACATAAGCACTATTATTCTACTTGCTTTATAACCAAATATACTCTTGCATTTATCAAATATTAACTACATCTAATTTTTTGAAATATATATTTGCCCTTTTCTACATATATCCCTTTACCACTAAAAAAAAAAAAAAAAAAAAAAATGGAAACAAAAAACAAACACCTTCAGCTCTTTTAAAAAATATGCCAGATAAAGAATCTCTTCCTCAGGAGAACAAGGGGAGGAAGATGGGCAGGGAAAAGGGAAGTATTAGGGAATGAATTGGAGCAAATTATGTTACATGTATTTATGAATCTGTCATAATGAATCCCAATATTATGTATAATCATAATGCCGTAATAAGAATATAAAAAATTCCTTCCTCTATTCCTTATTCTAATCAAAGTAATCACTCCAGAGTCAATCACCTTCCACCACCAACCCATTTATTTTTAATCTAGACAGATGGACAGTCAGTAAATTCAATCATTTGTTTAGCATTTATACTTCATATACTTGTAAAGTAGGCTTGAGGCAGGTTATAAGTGTTATGTAATTTTAAAATAGGGCAGAAATGATAAAAACAGATCAGAGTACATCTAAAGGAGATGAAGGGGACAAGGACTATAGAATGTACCACGTTCTTCCCCTATCATCAACATCACAAGGTAAAACAATTTATGATGTGAACCAATTTTGCTTAAAAAAAGAAAAATAAAGGGCTAGGGATGTGTTTCAGTGGTAGAGCGCTTGGCTACCATGCACAAGGTCCTGGGTTTAAGCCCCAGCACTTTCAAAAATAAAAATATTTTTAAAAGGGAAAGAGGGCAAGTACATTTAATTTCAAATCAATTTTCAGGGAGAATTTTTTGGATTTTGAGTAAGCCAAAATGGGACACACACTAAGATAGTATTCCAATGAGTAATTCTCACATCCATATCATCACGCCACCTAATTGTTGCGTGTACCAGAAAAACACACAAACCAATTTTAAATGAACCTAAAAAATGATTTAACACAATGAAACAGTTTTATTGTGACAAATAACTCTGTCCACTTCAAATCTATTATTATGTGCTTTTTAATCTATATAGGAAAAGAGAAATATGAAATAAAAAGTAACTTTTTAAATGCCTAAAAATTTATATTATCTGTAACTTTTTACCTCATGTAAAAAAAAAAATCAAGGTTTCACTCTAATATATCTTCCTCTTGGTCTGTTACAGCAAACCCCATTAGTCCTTGCACTGTGTTACTTCATTTTTTGTTGTTTTATAGTTGAAAATGTTAACAAGTGTAAGATCAAGTGTGGCCATGCTTAGACATCAGATATGGCCATATAAGAAGCAGTGCTCTTTCCAGAAACCTTGCAAGCCCATGGTTTCCTGTAGAAAGACAAGCATTCTCCCGTGGTTGCATTGTGATAGGAGAGAATGTACCCTTTCTGAATTTAAGAGCTCTGCAGCTTCTTAGAAGACCTAAATACTAAATAAGTAAATAAATAAATAAATATATCAATCTTAATTTCTCTAAGATATTTATTGCTAACAGCTCTAGGCTTTTTGTTCCTTGTCCAGAGAAGAGACAGGGGTAGATCCTGAGGGAGGTGAGTGGGCATAGACAGTCAGGGAATGAATTTTGTTGCATGCTCAGAGAGTGTTAAGAAGACTTAGTCATCCAGTTGGTTTCACAGGCTGATTGAAACCTCCTGCATAATTTGTGGCTGTCGACACTCATGATTTCTCACATCAAGTCATGAAGTGAATTAAAATTCACAGATAAACTGAAGACCAGAGACTCTCAGAGTCTTACCAGAAATTTGTTTCCAAAGAATGCTGGCTAAAATCAATACCATGCATGAAAAACAGATTTAATTTGCAATTTGACCTAAAGAGTCAGTTTTGAAAAATTGTGTTATAACTATAGGAATTCCAAGTAATTAATAAAATTTTGGCACCCTGACTTCCAAATAGCCCAATTAGACTTTACAAGCATTTATTTCAAGAAGGAACTAGACAAATATTAGTTATCAAACTGGTTACAACACTGGCTTAACTTTCATCTGATAGTAAACTCCTGCCACCTCCTGACTGCATCTTTCATGGATGTGGGATGGATGTAAAGGAAAAGACAGAGGATAAGGATCAGAAGGTTGGAGTTTAACTGATTCTACCACTTATTAGTAATGTGACCCTGAAAATTCATTTCAGTTTTCTGGGTTTCTGCTTTCTTATTTACAGAAAGAACAGCAGAGTTGAATAATCTCTCACCCCATTCTCCCCCGTTCTAACATTAAAACAAAATTTTCCCACTTCTCTAAATGTCCTTGTATGAAAATCCTACCTCCACATTAGCCTTCATATACCTAAAATAATAAATGATGTTCTGAAGCCAGGGCAGCAGACTCCGTCCCATGAGGAAGTCTTCAGTGGTCACATGCTTACTACCACCATGGTCACCACTCCTCCTTTTGGGTTAAACTAGGTCACAGAAGATTCAGGTTCCCTGACTTCCATCCTTACAACTACCAGGCAGTTTAAAATATGAATGCCATACCTGACCACACTTTTCTTTTACTTTTTTAAAACATTCACATGTTATTTCATTTGTAGTTCATAAGATACTGGTAAGTAAGGTGGTAGGTATTGTTATTTCTATTTTGAATAGAAAAATTCAAAGACTTAAAAAGTCTTGACTTGATATAGTAATATGAATATAATCTCACAATAAACCAAGGGAATGTTTATTGATAGAGTCTCTGGGGGACAACTTAGCAGTATGTACCGAAATACATTAATTTGTACCAATTCCAACTTTTAAACATTTTAGACAAGTATAAAAAGGTGAATACTCAAAGATAATAATCACAACTGCTTTTATAATAGGAAAAAATAGAAACAACCTATATGTTCATCAACATAAATAAAATATTAGTGAAATTAAGGAATGCTCAAGCAGTAGAATGCTATGCATAATTAACAATCACAGGATAGAACTCTAATTAATAAAAATGAAAATATGCCATAAGTTGTCTTTAAGTTAGAGAAAAGGAGTGGGGGAAGGAAGGTTAAAACAGCAACCAGTTCTTTCCAGTAAAACTTTCTGAAATTATAAAATATTCTTCTGTATTGTTCAATACAGGTGCCATTAATTACACTTAAAATGTGATTATTATGACCACAGAAATGAAGTTTTTATCTTAATTTTTTAATTGATTTAAATTTAAATAGCTACAATTGGCCAATGGCTATCATATTAGAAGGTTCAGTAGATATAGTTAGTTTATGTTTTACATTTTAATCAGAAAAACCATGTAAAATCGAAGTCAACAACAACAACAAAGTTTACCAACCTGTGTCTGGAAGACAGCCAGGAGATAAAGGAAGAAATTAGTCAACAACTTTACTTAATAACTGTAATGTGTGCAGTGTGAGGCCCCAGTACACATTTTATGCATGTGGTTTCCATACCTAGGCATGACTGTGCTAAAATGGAAAATTTCCTAGATACTACACTAGCAAATAAGTAGCTTTATGCCAAGAAAGCTATATCCTTTGTGCTATCTCTGCAGAAGAGACCAGAAATAAAAGGTAATAAATGGAATGAAGCAAAGAATAAAAGCTGGAGTATTGAAAGCAGGACCATATTTTTTGGAAAGGATAATAAATTATTCAACTCATTGAATGTATTTATAGTAATTAGGAAACTCATGTTTTCTACTTTCAAGTTTTGATTATATCAAAATGTAATGAAGCAAAAAATATATATTATATATTATATAATATATAAAAAATATATTATTTTCTCATATTCCACCCAGTATAAAGTTGAGTCCTGAGGAATCATACAAACCAGCTAAAGGATGGTTTGACTTTTAGACCTGTGCAAAGCAGAAGGGATGTTTGTTTGTTCACAGGGGTTTCCAAACTCCAATTTGACTGCAAATATAAAACAATATTTTCCCAAGTCAACCAATTTTTCCACTATAAGATTATTAGCTAGATGAAACATAATAATAAAACCACTTTCCCCATTTGTTTTTTTCTCAGAATTTGGCTATTAATAAGGAGATTTATATTACAACTGGGATATAGCTCCGTGGTAGAGTGCTTACCTAGCATGTATGAGGCCTGAGTTCAATTTCTGCCACCAAAAACAAACAAAACAAATCAAAACCAAAAGTGAGATACAGTATACATATCTATATGAAAGCCTTTTTTCTATATTTAAGATTTAAAGAAGTTTTCAAAAAGAATGAATTGGCTCAAATTGTATCATTCTTAACAGTAAAATTATAATTAACCAGAGTCCTGAATTAATTAGATCCCCTCATTCCACTTTTTAGAGAAAACTTCAGTGTAAATCTCTTAATACATTGAAATCTATATTACTCTATTATGTGAAAATTATGTTCCAAGGGATAACTTTAAAAATAGCAATGTTGTTAATTCTGAAAAAAATAGATATATTCAGTACTATGCACATGAAATTTGGGGGAGAATAATAACAAAAAGAAAATTTAAGCAAATTTATTTTTCATTTTATTTTGTTTACAAATTTTAAACAAAACATGCTGCTCTTTTTAAGTCTTATTAAGATTATTTTTATTGTGCTTTAATGGCTAAAAGCAAATTATAGAAGACTGTATGTTGATTGGTAGCATATATAGTTATCACAAATCTAACATCACACACACACACACACACACACACCAGCTCACCTTAATATCACAGTCATAAAGGCAACAAGCAGTGTTTGGCCTGTGAAATAATCAGAATTACTAACATTTATATAGCTCCTGAGAGATTACATAGCTCTTCTAAAGAATGATTTACTTGATTTTTACAACAGCTTTTAGAGGTAGATATTGATAGCTAAGTAAATTGAAGCTCACAAAAATTACTGAATTGCTTAGTGTCTGTTAATAAACAGCAGAGATAGGATCAGAACCAGGTCTGCAATTTCTAAATCCTGGGGCTTTCCACTTGGTCTCACTTTTGGCACTGATTAGCAGGAAGGGAGACTTCAAGGATGATAGCTGACACTGATTTGAAGAACTCTGTTTCAGTATTAGAAGCTGATTGATAGTAAAGAGACAATTTTCTTTGCTCCAAATGTGCTTCTGAAATCTCTGAGGTAACTTGAACTAAATGAGCCACCATCCAAAAAGCAGGCTAGGATATTTCATTATGCCCTATAAACTCTAGAAAACAGACACTGCCCAGTTTTAAAAATACCTTCAATTGTTTTAGCAGTTACAACCTTATGCTTGGAATCTAGTTTCTTCTATTTGAATTAGATTAGCAGTCCTCACACCACATGACCCACACTAAAACTGGCAGCTCATTGGTGAAGTCTCTTTCAGAATCCTTTTCCTTCCACCTTACCCTTTGCGAGACTCTTTCTTCCATCAAAAAGGTTTTCAGAGAAAGCATCTGGTGTTCACTCTTGATCTGAATGTAAGCCAATGTATTACTTATCCTAGTAGCATTTATTTTTAATGCTGTATCTCTAAATATAGAAAGAAAGATTTTGTAGAGGTTAAAGGAAATTCAAACATTAAAGAGCAAACTAAGAATTGAATATTTTAGGGTAAGAATCTCTCCTGAAAAACCTTCTCCCCACAGACCCTAATGTTCATGGAAGTAGCAAAACCTAATGCAAAGGATTCAGATGACTATTTTCTACTAAATGTACAACTGTGAAATTAAGTATGCATTTTTAATCTTTCTTCCTCTACCCATTTGAAATCAGTTGAAAGACACTATGAGTAGTATGTTATAGATGTTAACTTGGAGTTCCCTCATGAATGGATTTAAAAGGTTCTTTGAAATACTACAAAAATATTATAGTCATGTGTGTGCATATGTTTTGAGAAGATAGTTTATCACATTCTCAAAGAAATTACTAAACTGAAAAGGATTACCACAGACTAAGATAGACCTGGTTTTTATTCCTAGCTCTATCACTTTCTAGCTGTGTGGCCTTAGGCAAGTCGATTAACCTCTCTGTGCCTCAAGTCCCTTACCAGAAAACTAGATATTACTACAAGGATTAACTGAGATTCTACATGCAAAGCACTTTGAGGAACGTAAGGCACAAATAAGGGCTGGGTAGCTAATTAGTATTATCACTAAAAGGGTAAAGGACTTGAGAAAATTTGAGAAGGAAGGGTCCTCACACAATGCAGAAAGAGGAGACTGGACATCCAGACCACAATATTGGCAAAATCTACAGTTTGCTTAGGGTGTATCTAGTTATTTTCACAATACATTAGGTGCAGAAGGTGCCCTGTAGCTTCCTCATTTTACTAATGAGAAAACAGCTTCAGAAATGGGAAGCATTGCCACATCATAATTTGGTAACAGAACTTAGATGCCAGATTTTGGTGCTAATCCAGGCAGTTGAAAACGAAGAGAAGTTGCCACTGAGGTACTGCTGCCATCCAACTACAAGTAAAACCCACTCACTTAACCTGATTCATACACGTTTTTCCTCCCTTGAAAGATGACCTTTGGTCCTGAGCATCATTAATCAAGATGTCAGTGGGTTTCACTTCTAGTTCTTCCCCCTTGCTATCCTTACTACAGAAAAAGCAGTGTACCTGGGTAGATTTATAACGGATTTTAAAATGTCAGTGAATCTGTTTTAACCTTTGAAACCAGGACTCCCACTGTAGGAGTTGTTAAGAGAGAATGCCATGAGTGAGCACATTGTCATAGCATCTCTCAGGCAGAGAACGGATGTAAATTAATATTAAAGCTGCCAACTAGTCCAGGGTGGAGTTTGGTTCACAATTCCACTTCTTCTCAAATATGAACATGAGATATAGTGAAAATTTAGAAGAAGAACTCTCAGAAGGCCTTGAGAAGTGATTCGGTTTCTACCTTTGGGTTATATTAACTGGAATCCAGGGCTAGAGGTGTAGCTCAGTAGTAGAGCATTTTTCTAGCAAGTTTGAGGCCCTGGGTTTAATCCCCAGCATCACAAAAAAACTACAAAACAAAAACAAAGGAATACCTGGAGTTTGTTGTCTTTGATGAAATTTAATCAACACTAATTTTAAAATGTCAAATTTGCTCTGAGTTAATACCAATAAAATTCTGCTTGTTTCTGCCAATCCCTAACCCTAACACTTCTGTGAATTTTAAAATGCTTATGAATAAATTTTACTGTTTCTCTAAAAACCTATGGGAAGTTATGTTTCCCTGGTATACTAATCCTACTTAGAGCAGAAAGGAAATTTTAAAATGGTAATATGAGGACTCTGTCATTCAGTTGACCAAATAAGTATCTGTAGTTTTATAAAAATAAATAGAACTTGCCTTTAAAAACTTTTAGACTATTTGAGCAGATCAGAAAATAACATGTGAAAAAAAACAAGAGTACAACGTTGGTGCTAAATTATGAATCAAAAAAGTAGGTACTCTCTGAGCAGCGTGGATTAAAGCATGCTGGCAGGATTTTCAGTAGAGAGAAGAGTTGTAAGCTAGGCCTTGAATCACTGGTTTGAAGTCAGAAGTGCACGAGAATACTTGTGAGTGTACAACTCATGCTCTGATGGTTAGCTGGAGTCATGATACAAGGAAAGAGAAACAATCATCTTAATTGTTTTCCATTTGAAATAAAAATTTGGGGCTATCTTTAACTAATGCATCTACAATATTATCAATAAAAGACCACAAACAAAAGTATTTAAGTTTGGTGAGGAATAAAATACCACATTGGCTTTTTAAAAATAAAAGCAAAACCATAAAATTCTATTAAATAAATACACAGTGTTTCTAAAGTCTTGTGCTTCAATGTAAGCGTCAATAAATTTTTTTTCTGGAACTTGCAACACATTTATGGACTTGCATTTTAAAAGATGTATTGAATTAGGATAAGCACATTACATGGTTGTGAAATGTTATTCTTATATATGATCTTGAGACAGACAAAAATAAAGTTGTGTGTAGATCTGTAGAAAATGCTAAGTCCAATGGTTTGAAAAACATAAAACAAACAAAATTACAAAATAGATGTCCACAATTCTGAGAAAAAAATTCACCATTTTAAACATATATATATATATATATATATATATATAACTCAATTGATGAAAGTTTAATAAAAAGATTATTTTTAAAAATATAGATGCCCCAAGTTTATAACTAAATAAGCAGCAGAAAGGAAAACATAATCATATGTCACCCACACTGAGTTTAGATTCATTTTTTATTTATTTAACTTATTAATTCTTGACAAGACCACAGTCAAACAGATTTGTATATCTAATGGTGAACTTTCAGTATTAACACATTTATATAGAGCCAAGGAAATCATTAAGTCCATGTGGATGTTTAACAAATAGTTTTTGCCATGAAAATGAGGCACCCAGTTACACAAATCCTACATTTGTCAGTATGAAACATGGTACAGAAAAACTCAAATAAGCTATAACACCTCATCATCTTTGAATGTCTTCTTAGAGTAACCATTCTTCAATGACAGCATAATTTACCTCTAAATGTTCACTGATGTAATATTTTTGAAATTGAATAACAGAACTTTTGAGGTGAGCATTCTCCACCATGTATACCTGTTAGGTGTCATGTATAGTATCCATGATGTTCTGTCCTAGGATAAACAAAATGAAAATATGTCCAGCACAGTGGTGCATAACTGCAATCCTAGTGGCTTAGCAGGCTGAGGCAGGAGTATCACAAGTTCAAGGCCAACCTGGGCAGCTAATTATAAATAAAAAAGAACTGGGGATGTGGCTCAGTGGTAAAGCACCTCTGAACTCAATCCCCTGTGCCCCTTTCCCCTTGCAAAAAAGAAAAGAAAATATGCCCATTTTCAGATTCCCGATATGAGTGTGGAAACTAATGCTCTCTAAAGAAGATCTGTCAATTATTCACAAGTCTAAATATGCTGGTTTTCTTTCAATCAAAACATAATCCAAGAAAATGTGTTTTAAGATGATTGTTTTCTTCTGTCCTTATTTCAGTCTTACCAAGTACCTCCAGAGATACATAGTTATAGAATAGAAAAAAAAACATATTCATAACAGTTTGAGTAGAAATCTCTCAAATTGAATACTGTGTCCATGACTATGTCACAATAGATACCATAGGAGAATATGGGGAAAACCCACAGAAAAACTTAGCAGCTTAGCATGCAGGATGGTTTCACCATCATTTTCCCAGAAAGAGGAAACCATATTCTAAGGCATAAATATCTGAAAATAACTGAACTGTTGAAGGTACAGAAGAGAAATACCAAGAAAAGGAACAGTAGGTTAGCTGGATCTAGAGTTTGAAGGAACTCAGAGACCATGCCCAAGCATTTGGACTTCATGTGGGAGGGTAGCTGGAAGCTAAGGGAGATAAACATTGCAGTTAGAATATTTTTTAAAACAATACTTCACTCAGTTATTCCAGGATGGGGGCATAGATACATACACAAAGGAAGTTGTCTCCTATATGGTATTATTTGAAGGACTAGAGAGCAGTCTTTAGTGGAAGTTTCTCTCCCTATATGTCACTCACTAATGCCTGACTCTCACCATTACAAAGATGGATTCCTTTGGCCAGTGTGATATTCCCTTTGCAGAGGTAAGAGTCTGAGCTACAGCTTTTGTTGACACTATTGTTTGACTCAATGTATAATCTTTTGATAGAAATCAGGTTTCTAGATAGCGGGGAGAAAGCAAGAAGCATTGAAGACCTACATAATTTGTCTAAGGTCATTTTCCCTTTTTGTAAACTAATTCTCCTGTGGATCTTATACCATGCTTTCTTTGGAGAAGAGAAAATCACTTTTCATATTGTATTTCATATATTCCTTTTCCATTGAAGCATGTATTTAGCCAATCTACCTTATTCAAATAAGGAAGAAAATTAGTACATTAAAGTATTGCAGAATAATAGAAGTAGATTATATAAAAAAGCCCACTAATAACAGCCACACTGCCAACATGTGAACAGAGGAGAGATTTCTGTTCTATTTCTTCTTATTTTATTCACATTTATACAAAAAAAGATAAACCCTTAGGCCCTAACATGTGAAGCAGCAGCAGAAATATCAGTTTGGTTTGAGTTTGATGATGGAAAATTAAACCTTAGAAAACTAGTCACTCTGTCACTCCTGCTCACTCTCTACATTGCCATTAGTATCTGGTCTGATGGGCTTTTTCTTGCTTCCTACTTCTACCACCCAAGTCCAGTCACTCTGTCTGACTTACTGAATAGTCTCATAACACCCTCATATCTATTTCCTTTCCAAATTATCTTGGACAGTCCTATAAACTCATCCTGAGACACAGGTTTTGATCATATTTTATCTTTGTAGATATCTTTATGACCATTGTCTCAAGTCCAGACTCCTCTGGGGCATTTTAAGTTTTTATAGCTCTTTCAAATGTGTTTCCACCAAGCACAGTAATATAGTCCTCCTATAATTCCTTAGCTGTAGACAGGGAAAAGCCCCTTGTGTCTTTCATATTCAGAGCAGTCTTTGCTCAGGCTATCTCCTCTGCCTATGTAAAGTGCTGTGCAGGTGGTGACTATGTGACTTCAAAGGTACCGTTCATATGTAACCTGCGCGATCACAGGTAGGCAGCTCTGTGCCTAGACCTCTCATAAGATAATTTCTACTACAATGAGTCATCAGAGAATTAAGAGAGAGAGGAACATTTTTAAAACTCTGGTTTCAGTTTTTCTTTTGTCTTCAACAAATTTAAGAGAATAACATAAGATAGTAGATCTAAAACATATAGGTTAGAATCTGTAATGTACTTATGTCCCTTTTCCCCTCTTTTGTTTATACTGATTTTGTGAGGTGATTTGAAAAACTGAAGAAGTTCAAATGAGTAATGTAGGATATTTCACTCCTAAAAAAGCATCTTTTAAACTCTGGCTGTCTTACTGGGAGAGGAAAGGATGGAACAATCAAGATGTTTCCTCTGTTCATAAACATCCTCAAGATTCCTCAAAAAACTAGGAATTGAACCACCAAACATCACTCCTTGGTATTTATCCAAAATAACTAAAATCAGCATACTACAGCAACATAGCCAATGCTTAATGTTTAATGTTAACAATGTTTAATGTTAACATAGTTCAATGTTTATAGCAGCACAATTTACAAGAACGAAATTATGGAACAAGCCCCAGTGCCTGTCAATAATTGAGTGGATTAAGAAAATGTAGGATATATACACAATGGAGTTTTACTTAGCCATAAAGAAGAATGAAATTATGGCATTTGTCTATAAATGGATGGAAATGGAGAACATTGTGCTAAGTGAAATAAGCCAGACTCAGAAAATCAAGGGTCAAATGTTTTCTCTCATGTGCAGAAGCTAGAGAAAAATAAAGGAATAAAATGAAGTGGGGAGTCTGATATAAAGATATGGGGAAGATCGGTGGAGTAGAAGGAGATCTACAGGGAGGGAAGAGGAATGAGAAAGGGAGGAAATGTGGAATAAATTTAATAAAATCAAGCTATGTGCATATATAAGTATGCCACAGGGAATTCCACCTTTATGTATATATAGAAAGCACCAATCAAAAATAAGTAAATAAATTAAAAAAAAAGGAAAACCAATAAGTAGAGGAAGGGATGAGGTGAGGGAAAGAGGGGAAAAATAGGGACTGAAATGGAATAAATCAAATCCCATGCATGTATGATTTTGTCAAAATAAATCCAAAGGTACGAATAACCATAATGCTCTAATAAAAAAATGATAAAAAAAAATCTCTATGTGGGTTTAGCTTTGACTATGCATTAGAATCACCTGGGATGGGGTGGGTTCCTATAAAAACTGATACTCAGGTCCAACTCAGATTCTGTTAGTCTAGAACATGGCCTGGATAAGGTGGTTGTTGTTGTTTTTAAGATTCCAAAGAGATTCTCCTGTGCAGTCAAGGATGAGAATCATGGTCTTTATACATACCCTATCTGGAAACCAATTGATTTGTTAATGTTTCTCATTAAACATGCTCATTTCACGTTCTAACCAATTTCCCTGTTAGTGTACTAGTAATTTACACCTTAGTAGCATTTTGATTAGATCAGATGTTTCTGTCTTTTGAGGTGTAAAATTTTGAAGGAGGAAAGGTAGCAGCGAACAACAAAAAAGGGAAATAAGCTATGATGCTTCTACTCAAAAGAACCCCAGGACTTCATTTATGTTCCCGCTTCAGACTGCACACCTTCCTACTTTTGATGAATTAAAATACACAGAAAATGGATATTTTTCTTAATTTAAAAACAATGAGCCCCCTACCCTCACACCCATTCATCTTAACTGTCTAGTATAAGAAAATCCAACTATTATCTTTTACTTCATAGGCACTTGAATTTCTCATACCTGTGAGTGTGAGGAGTGGGTGTGAGTCCATTACACTAAAATAGAAAGAATATTAGTCTTGAAGCTCAAAAGTGTGTTTTGACTTCCAAGGTGATCGCTTACTAATCTTTTTTTAAATTTATTTATTTTGATTCATTGTAAATAAGTGGGGTAAAACTTATTTCTCTGGTTGTACATGAAGTAGAGTCATACCATGTGTGTAATCGCACATGTACATAGGGTGATGTTTGTCTCAATCTGTTATTTTTCCCTTCCTCCTCCCCTCCCACCCCTTTTTCCTCTATACAATCCATCCTTCCTCCATTCTTGCCTCCCTACCACCCTCCATTATGTATCATCATCTGCTTATAAGAGAGATCATTCAAACTTTGGTTTTTTGAGATTGGCTTATTTCACTTAGCATGATATTCTCCAACTTCATCCATTTGTCTGCAAATGCCATAATTTTATTATTCTTTATGGCTGAGTAATATTCCATTGTGTATATATACCACCGTTTCTTTATCCATTTCATCAATTGAAGGGCATCTAGGTTACGTCCACAATCTAGCTATTGTGAATTGAGCAGCTATGAACATTGATGTGGTTGCATCACTGTAGTGTGCCGATTTTAAGTCCTTTGGGTATAGGCCAAGGAGTGGGATAACTGGGTCAAATGGTGGTTCCATTCCAAATTTTCTAAGGTATCTCCACACTGCTTTCCAGAGTGGCTGCACTAATTTGCATCCCCACCAGCAATGTATGAGTGTACCTTTTTCCCCACATCCTTGCCAACACCTATTGTTGCTTATTCTTGATAATCACCATTCTAATTGGGGTGAGATGAAATCTTAGGGTAGTTTTGATTTGCATTTTTCTTATTACTAGAGATGTTGAACTATCTTTTCATATGTCTGTTGACTGCTTGTAGATCTTCTTCTGTGAAGTGTCTATTCATTTCCTTAGCCCATTTGTTGATTGGGTTATTTGTACTCTTGGTATAAAGCTTTTTGAGTTCTTTATAGATTCTGGAGATTAGTGCTCTATCTGAAGTATGAGTGGCAAAGATTTTCTCCCACTTTATAGACTCTCTCTTCACATTGCTGATAGTTTCCTTTGCTGAGAAAAAGTTTTTTAGTTTGAATCTACCCAATTATTGATTCTTGCTTTTATTTCTTGTATCTTGGGAGTCATGTTAAAGAAGTCTGATCCTAAACTGACATGATGAAGATTTGGACCTACTTTTTCTTCTATAAGGGGCAGGGTCTCTGGTCAAATTCCTAGATCCTTGATCCATTTTGAGTTGAGTTTTGTGCAGGGTGAGAGATAGGGGTTTAGTTTCATTCTGCTGCATATGGATTTCCAGTTTTCCCAGCACCTTTTGTTGAACAGGCTATCTTTTCTCCATTGTATGTTTTTGGCACCTTTGTCTAGTATGAGAAAACTGTATTTATTGGGGTTTGTCTCTGTGTCCTCTATTCTATACCATTGATCTACCTGTCTATTTTGGTACCAATACCATGCCATTTTTGTTACTACTGCTCTGTAGTATAGTTGGAGTTCTGGTATTGTGATAACCCCTGCTTCATTCTTCCTGCTGAGGATTGCTTTGGCTATTCTGGGTCTCTTATTTTTCCAAATGAATATCATGATTGCTTGCTCTATTTCTATGAGGTATGTCATTGGGATTTTAATTGGAATTGCACTGAATTTGTATAGCACTTTTGGTAGTATGGCCATTTTGACAATATTAATTCTGCCTATCCAAGAACATTGCAGATCTTTCCATCTTCTAAGGTTTTCTTTAATTTCTCTCTTTAGTGTTCTGTAGTTCTCATTGTAGAGGTCTTTCACCTCTTTGTTAGATTAATTCCCAAATATTTTATTTTATTTTTTGAGGTTATTGTGAATGGGATAATTTTCCTAAATTCTCTTTCAGAGGATTCATCACTTATGAATAAAAATGCATAGATTTATGAGCATTGATTTTATATCCTGCTACTTTACTGAATTCATTTATGAGTTCTAGAAGTTTTCTGGTGGAATTTTCAGCTCCTCTAAATAAAGAATCATATCATCAGCAAATAGGGATAGTTTGAGTTCTTCTTTTCCTATTCGTATCCCTTTAATTTCTTTGGTCTGTCTAATTGCTCTGGCTAGAATTTCAAGGACGATATTGAATAGAAGTTGTGAAAGAGGACATCTCTGCCTTGTTCCAGTTTTAGGGGTAATGCTTTCAGTTTTTCTCCATTTAGAATGATATTGGCCATAGGCTTATCATAGATAGCCTTTACAATGTTGAGGAATGTTCCTACTATCCCTGTTTTTTTCTAGAGTTTTGAGCATGAAAGGTGCTATATTTTATCAAATACTTTTTCTGCATCTATTAAAATATTCATGTGATTCTTAACTTTAAGTCTGTTGATATGGTGAATTACATTTATTGATTTCTGGATGTACTGATCTTCTGACACTCAATTTCCTCATCTCTTAATAGTAGATTTTTGTGCAATTAAATAAGAGATTTTAAGCAAAATTCTTGATACATATTAGCCATTCTACAAATGCTACTGAACCAAAATCTCTTTAGGAAAGTGGTAACTCATATTCTATCTCTGATGGTTGCCCCTACAAACAGCTCTCCTCTTGAGACCATGAAAACAGATGGCTATTGCTGCTCAGGGATAGTTCATGTTGATATTATTAAGCAAAGCATTATCTCTTTCTAAAATCTGTCTTATGGTTTCTTTCAAATTATGCAGTCTGTGATAATACTCATTTTCCATGCTACTTTTGCTAATTAAAAATTAATTACACAGCTGTACAATCTGGTAGAAGTATTGAGCCACCTTGGCAATTAATGCTCCCATTCTGAACTCTACATTAGCGTATATGGATAAGGTTTACATATACCCAAAGATCTTCCATAAAAATACGTGTCTGAAACCACCAAAGTTAATTCTTCTGTGTTACCCTTCCCAAGTCTTAACAAAGAATGTTGATATGTAATAGCAAAATAGGTGCTAAGTCTAGACCTTAGCTCATCTCTCCAAATCATATGAAAATATATTAATCATTCAACAGTCAAAAAGTATTCTTTAGGTACTTAACCTATTTTAAAGACTGGATGTATGAGGAGGGAGAGAGAATTAATAATTAATTAGGACAGATTTTTTTTTCACAAATTATGTCCTCTAAATATGTAAAATTAGCCTTTTAAACATCAAACATCAACATTCTTTAATATTTCAAAACCATTTTTATTGGTCAATGAATACCAAATATTATTATACAATATAGTCACTAATTATAGGGAAAACTTTTCCACTAATAAACATCTTAATGAAACCACATACCCAAGACATTTAATAACTAGTATCTAGCGTCTGTAAGAAGATACCCCCTAAGGAAAACCACTGTCAGTCTGTTCCAGGTTGCTATAACAATATACCTTAGACTGAGTAATTTATAAATAATAAACATTCATTTCACATAGTTCTAGAAGCTGGAAGTCTAAGACCCAGGCACCAGCAGAAATTGGTATCTGGTGAGGGTTTGCTCTCTGCTTGAAAGATGGCACCTTCTTGCTATGTCCTCACATGGCAAAAAGGGAGAATAGCTCCCTCCACCTCTTTTTATAAAGTCGCTAACCCCAGTCATGCAGGTGGACCCTCATAACTTAATCACCTCTTAAAGGCTCTATGTCTTCATACCATCACTTTAGGGTTAAGACTTCAACATATAAATTTTGAGGGCACGCATTCAGACCAGAGCACCACATCACCCAAAAATGATAGTATAGCCACAAATCTGAGCTACGATTAAAAATTTTAATCTTCATACCAACCAACAGATAAATCAGCTTCATCTTTGAGTTTCCTGAGGTTTGGGATAACACCTTTAAGGTTGTCAATTTAAGGTTATTTCATGTAAGGTTTTGATCCCATATAGATTGCACTAAATAGCACCAGATTACATTTATTTCCATATATTTTCCAGCTTTGGAGTATATATCAAAGTTACTGAGGAAATTGAGAATGGTCTAAAACAGTAATTATCAAAAATTGTTCTGGCCTTGACTCAGAAAAAGATGTAAGTTACATCATGACCAAGCATATATATGTATATAATTAAGACCAAAATTTACAAAATAGTTCTTGCCTTACTTCATGTGATTCTGTTCTACTTCATTGTTTTAGCTCTTTAATTCACTAAATTGATTTTATGACCTGCTAACTGGGTGGAGACATACTTCTTGAAAGTAGTAGTCTAAGAAGCAGAAAGTAAAATAATCTGGTTCTTCTCAGAAAATAATAAAATATCTGTTCTTCCTTTAATCTTATTTAAGATCTATCTATCTTAAATATATCTGTTCAGAGATCCTATAACTGGAATGTTTCAGGCTTTAAACATATGATCAGTTATGTATATCAGAAACCTCCAAGCACCCATATTGATGTCAGAAGTTTAGTTATACTCAGAATTTCCTTTATCAAGAATTTCTAAGAATTCTAGAATGTTTTCATGTGTCCAAGAGTCAGCCCTGGCGTTTCCACTGTCATACCAGCAGAACCTGGACTCCACAGCTGTCACCTTTGTGCCACCCACTGCCAAATCAGGCACAGCTCTCTTGTTATGCTCCAGAATAACAAAATGCTCCTTCCCTCTGTTCCTGCCAAACAAAGAGCAAGAGCCTCAGCCACTGGGTCATGCCCATAGCGCCAGTCTGTATCATGCCATAGCTCCTTCTCCTTGCTAATTATTCACACTACCAAGGTCTTCTCAGGATGGACTGCAGAGCTGGGAACACACTGTATCACAAAACCACCACTCCTTTTTTCTCCCCCACACTGGTGACAGTGAATCCTCTCCAGGAACAACACCATCCTTGGATTTCTATCATCTTTAGTCTATCTGGCACAACCTGTTCATCAGTCCATCAGGCACAAATCCCAGCGATGGAGAGGATTCAAAGCCTTTTCTTCCCAGCAAGCCTGTTAGATCCATGTGAGTCACCAGGTATTGGTGTGACAGGCACATCTCAGGCTGGGTAAAGCCCAGTCCAGAGTATCTTGTAAACACAGGCTCTAAACTTTGAAAATCAGGCCAAAATCAGAGTTACAGACATGAATTGTATATGGAGTGGGGATATCTTAAGTCATTTTGGGGTAAAAGTCACTTCCAGACTTCCTTTTGTTAGCCAGCTACATCATTTATTTATGTCAGCCAGTCTACAGCCTTCCATCTCCTTATTATTATCATGTTTCCAGGAACACAAATACATTCTCCTCATTCTCTCTAAGAAGACACAAGTAGGCAGAGTTCCCTACTTGCCTGTTTAGACCCCAAATACATTCACACAGGTCCAAGGTCTTCATTAAAATCTGGTCTGGTTTTCATGTATAGCACAGCTTCTGAACCCAGAAGAGGAGAGTGAGGTTTCTAAAAATGGTTCAGCTTCTTTCCCATACTTCTTACTAAAGAATATCTGGAAGCTATGAAGCAAATATGTGGACTGCATTTCAGTTTTAAAAATAATGGAAAAAGTACTTAGTATAGTTCATTGTTCCCCATTTTTTAAAGTTAAGGCTAGATGATTTGTTAACTCTCAATAACAATCCAATCACTCCCCTGTGGGACTTATAATAGTGTATGTTTGTGGTTGCAACCTGAAGGTTATAGTAAAATGTCCCCTAAAGAACCTGGAAATAAGGAAGATCCGAGAGGTCTCTAAGGAATAAATTCTAAGATTAACACAATGACCATAAGACAAATAGTACCTTTAAAGAAAAAGAGTGGTTCTCAATTTAGAAGACCCAAAAGTACATTTATGACCAAAACCATTAGCAAAGAGTCAAACAGAAATGGGGGATAAAGGGAGCCGGCAGAGTCACCTACAGAAACAACAGACACCTGGGCAGATTTCCCAGGCAAGATCTCCAAGACTTCAGAACCACTCACAGACCCTCCCTGATGAAAAAGTAGATGCCCCAAACACACTTTGGCCTTGATTCATCCAATGTCTTTGTCCTGATTCACTGTTCACTGATCAGCCCTTCCTTCTGTGACTTGAAATGCAAGTCTGCCTATGGGGGAGAACAGGCACTGACCATACTTAGACTCCACCTATCCATCACAGGTAAGAATTGGGCTTGTACCAAATGCCTAATCCTGTCCTAGGGAACAGAGATACAGTAGTAGAATTAGACATTTGAGGGAGAAACAAACAAGTAAGCAAATAAATGGGGTGTTACAGTCTATGAAAAAGAACCAATTAACAAAATAAATAAATAATGCTAAGTAAGAGACTATCAAAGACTGTGAGTGGGTTGGGTGTTTTACAGAGTAGAGATAAAGAAATGCGTTGAGAAAGTACATTTTATTTAAGACCATTGGTAGAGTCTCCCCTTGGCATGTTCAATCAAGTTTTACTTTAAAGTAATATACTGCATAATGGTAGAGAAGACCATGTTGAAAAGTCTTAGAGCAAGCACACATAAAAAGCATTGTGAGGTATAGACAAGGTAGACAAACATTGTGTGTATAGTGTGTTATGGGCATGTGCATAGCATGCATGTTGTGTATGGTGCTGTGTCAACCAAACATAGCACTTCCTCACTTCCTCACTCCCACTCTTTCCTGGTTCTCTTCCAGGCTTGTGTCTACAGATGTTAGAACTTGACTGTGCCTCTTACTGATAGTCTGATGAGGATCCAAAATCTGCCATGCAATAATGAGGGAAGAGTTTCTAGGAAGAAGGAACAGAAAAACTTGTGAGGCAAGAACTAGCCTAACACTTCTTTGGAACTTCCAAGCATCTGGAGTTTTATAAACAAAGTGGAAGGTAAAAAGAGCCATGGTCAGAGAAGTAAGCAGTGCAGAGTCACAGGCAGAGATCTGAGTCTTATTGTAATCCAATAGGAAGTAAGGGATTGACATGATCTGGCTTACATTTTTTTAAAAATTCCCATTGGTTTCTATGTAGAGCATAAAAATGGATGGGTTGGTAAGGTAAAAGTGAGAGCAAGATTAGTTAGGAGGCTTTAAAAGTAATCCAAGGAAGCAATGATGTGGTTTGACCAGGCAATGGTAGTGCTAAGCAGAAGTAAATTACTTTAGGGCATATTGGTGGATGTATTCTCTAGTTGATTAACACACATGTGGGGTAGAAAGTCATGCTTTGGTTTGGTACAGAGTGGTGCCTTTTGCTGAAATAGGGTAAGATTAGAGCTCTCTGATAGGCATATCCCATTCGAGATGTTCACCAAGATACAAATGAAGATGGCAATTGGGTAGTTGGAGCTCCTAAAATTGGGAAAACATTGGAATGGATATAAATTTAGAAATTATCTACACCTAGATGGCATTTAAAACCATAGGCATGAGGCATGTCCATTTCATGATGGTTATTTTCACTGTAATGAATAGACTGAGTGACTCATTAAATTAGTGGGAGCTAAGTGGGACATCACATAGCAGATGGTTGGTCTTGCCCAAGCTGGGCCTAGCCCTCTGCTTTGCCAAACGTCTGCATCTATTGAGAGCTACAGCTACAAGAATTCCACATATAAAACACTGTGCCAAGCTCCCCTTTAGTCTTATGGATTAATATGAAAATCTGAAAAAGTGACATATATTTTAAAAAATTTTTTGAAAAAATACATTCAAAGTGCTTAATTTCATTAAATAAAGACATTTTACACAATAAAGGGGAAATAAACTAAACATGTTAAGAGATAAAAGCAAACTCTTTGTGTGGAATATTTAGAGCCCATGTACACTGACCAGAACTTGTTGACTCTGGGTTCAAAGTGGAGGGGCTCTATTATTATAAATATTTGAAAACATTATAGAGACTGTTTATAAAATAAGCAACCCAAAAAGTAATGATAGGAATCATAGAATGGAATGAAGGAAAGACATCTCAAGCCATCATCTTAACAGCAACTGCTGACTACATATTGATTATTATGTTGACTTCAATGTCCTCCTGTAACTCCCTTCTCAAAGAGGAGACAGACCATAACCAAGGAATAGAGCTTACAGGGCAGGTATGAGATACCTTTTGTCCATGATGAAATGATGATAGGTAGTTACAATGAGAACAAGACAAATCACCGTAGGGTGCATTACTCAAACACTAAATATAACCACACATTAGCTGTACAAAACTTACATTTCTATCTAGAATTAAAATCTAAATTTTTACTTTTATATTACTCACTTAATTAAATAAAGTTAATTGACAATTGATATGTTTAAAACTCCTTAATGTTGTTTTTAGTTAAGTCTTCTAAAAATAATTTCCATTTTTTCCCATTCTCTTTTAATCATTTACTACCTTTTCTGTGTAAATCTGAAGGACTCTGAAGATTAATAACTGCTTTCATTACAATCTCAAACTTCAATCTATTTATGAGAGCCATACATTAGTGGACAGGGCAAAGCAAAGTCTCCTAATTTCTATTTATTCAAACCCCAAAGAGTTGAGTGTTATTCCTCTGATTGAATTAACTGGAAACCGAATCACATCACTACCTGCCACCACAGCATGAAGTTAGCTGTAGTTTGCA
This sequence comes from Sciurus carolinensis, assembly GCF_902686445.1. Lineage (NCBI taxonomy): Eukaryota > Metazoa > Chordata > Mammalia > Rodentia > Sciuridae > Sciurus > Sciurus carolinensis. The sequence goes on along the minus strand of NC_062214.1, from coordinate 134,183,811 downwards.
TTCTCTGAGGCTGGTTCCTAGTCATCTCTCTGTTACCCCTATTGTGCATTCTTCCCAAGAACCTATAGAAAGAAGGAAACCCTAGGCCTGCCCAACCTGGGAGAGGCCCAGCCAACTGTGCATTCTGGCTCCTCCGTTCTGTCGTTCCCCTTTCCCCATCTCTCCCGTAGCATTTGTTGAATTAGCCTGAGAAGGCTGAGCCAGACCTGCTCTTAGCACTGGACATGTCCTCGTCTCTTCATCTTTCTTCTCTCATGGCTACATCCTGTAAGTTATTAATATTAAGAACCAAAAAATCTGTTTAACCTTCTGTTTCAGGTCTTTAGGATAAACCTGCGTAGGTGGAATTTCCTTAGGATTCCATATAATTGACTAGAAATTAACACAGGAGTTTAAAAAACCTAATTGGTATAAATCTACTTTTTTTGCTGGTCATTGACCTAAGCATGCCTTTCCTACAATGACCTGAGAGAAAGGAGAGGGTACCGCAGGGGCAGAATTCACAGTATATGTTTTAGGGGCCTTAGGCCAAAAACTCTATTACTAACCCTTTACTAGCACCTCCAATTCATTTCTGCTAAGAGTCTAGCTTTTAAAAGGGCTCTAGAAGCCACAGGCATTTTGAAGTTCTGAGCTTTAGATGAGTCGTTACAAAAGTACCTTTGTTCTGCAGGACGCATTGTACTGGGAGGAAAGGCTTTATTCTAAAAAGAGAACATTGCTCTTCCCCACCATGCCAGAAACCATTGTTTGCCACAAAGATATCATCAGCTTTCAACAGCAAATAATAATCACATGCGTATGCTCACAATCAGATCAGCTTGATATTTAACCTATGAAAGTCTTTTATTATATCTTTTGTAATAGTTTAAAAAATACTTTTATTCTTTATAACTGATTTCTATGGCAGTGCACAAATGTCCCTCCCTTTCCCCACTTCTAGTTCCAAAGACCAGTTTTATTCTAGATAACTGGCATACAAAGTAAAATCAGAAAGAATTAATTCTGTCCACATCTCACTTCAAGAGCAATGGATTCAACCCCGTTATTCTATTTTTCTTCCTGGACATTTCCTCATTGGAAATTACAGAACTCGAGATCCAGGTGCCACAGCCCTTTTCAGCCTTCTGTCCTGAGAGAATTTAAGCCCAAGATCAGCCTTACCTTTAGTTGAACTAGATGCACATCTACATGCTTGCTGTCTGAATCCTGCTGGACTGAATAGGTTAGGTCCCGGACTCTCTCTGAGGTCATCCGGAGCCAGGTCTCAATTTCAGGTAAATGGAGGACAATCTTCCAGTCAGCCCCTGTGTGTAGTGGGGGTGGCTTTTCATACTGCTGATCAGAATCTAGGTCCTTTGTGGTCTCTTCTCCCTCACCCTGCTCCACAGTGGGTGTCATGTTGATGGCCATGGGTGAAGCATCAGTCGCCATAGGATCCAGGTCCTGTGACCTCAGGGGGGAAAGTGTCACGCTCATGGGTTAACATGGAGAAGTCTAAACCTTACTTCTTTCCAAAACAGCTGAAAGGCAAGAGGAAAGAAGAAAGCAAGAGTCAGACGAGATTGCCAAATAAAGAAATGGTACTTCACAGAAGAAACAGGATTTCTAAATTAAGCCAGATTTCTAAATTAAGAAACCATTGCTCATAACAAAAACAGAAAGAAGTACTTTGATTTTCTGCACGGTAGCCCCAAGACCCAGCATGTAATAAGAACACAAAATCACAGTGATATGGTCTACCCAAATATCCATTCTCCCCTCATTCCTTAGTACAAAACATTGATCTTTAGCTGTGAATATTCCTACCTACAATTTAAAACTGCATTCCCTATTTCCTCTGCAGGTAGGTGTGTCTGTGTGGCTGTTCTGACCAATGAGTACTAAGTAGAATTACTATGTAGGAATTCTGGAACAGTTGCTTAAAGGGAGCTAAATCAATTAGGATGGTCCCCCTTTCTGCCCTTCTTTTCCCTATGATTCCAGTGGGTACTGTGGACTTGATGGCTGGAGTTCCAGCTGCCAGCTCAGACCCAGAGATAATTCTGAGTACATCCAGTGGAGGAAGATGGAGCCCAGAAATAAGAACAAGGGTCCTACATGAAAATAAGAAGCTACTAGGTACTATACCAGTTCCAACTTCAGTCTTCAACTTCTTTTATGTAGGAGAGAAAAACAAACTTCTGTCTTGTTTAAGTCATGATTATTTGGGGCTTTCCTACCGTAAGCATCCAAACTATTTTGATTATAACCAACATATTCAAGTATGGAGATAACTAGAGAGAGAATATGTTCTCATTAATAAACAATTGTGACTTCAAATATTGCTCATTTCTATGACCTGTTAGATAAATAGATAACATGAGCAATTCTAAACTTCTACTTTTCTGAAAGGTATAAATGGTGGATTATATCAAATAGATTTAATTAACATTCAACCTAAATTACATTAATATTTGGTTATATTGAATTTTTAGAGGCTGCTGGAATTTCAAGAGTAATAAATTGTTCTAAAATGCATAACAGTAAAATATTAGTCAAACAGGGAAAATAACAAATATAAGTGATAATAAAGTAAACTTGCTTTTTAAGATAATAAAGTTGACTAACTGATTAATAATATGGCTATTAAATTCATCTTCTTCCTTGAATCAGTCTAGGATAAAATAACTTCTAGGCTTGTACATTTTAAAATTCAAATTTTAAATAGATATTATTTTTAGTCTAGGAGCAGCCTCTTCCACTCAAGGAAATAGATTTGTCTTTTGTAGGTTTTCTTCTGATTGTACACATTCATGTTACTTTATACCTTCATGCTTATAAAGGTAAAAAGTGACTGACCAAAAGATCAGAGAACTAATGTGATTGTCAGAAAATAGCTCATATTTTTTATATTCTTAATATTCACTTAGTAACAAAAGAAAATTTATTTTTGCTTACAAAAATGGGGGACAGGAATCAAGACAGCACCTAATTTGACCAAGAATATACAACTTTCCACACAGAAATGGACACAGGGAATAAAAAACCTGTGGAACTGACAAAGGTCTTAAGAATAAGTTGCTCCTGTTACATATTATTTCAGAATCCTTCCAGCACTATAGTGTATTCCTTCCCTAATTCCTTAAGCATCAAACTTTTGAATTATATGCTAAGGAGATTTACAGATGAAGTTTTGAAAACAAAATTATTTATAAAAGCAAATATAAGTCATAAAGTAGGTTTATCACTTTGGTGCCTGCCTTAGAGAAGGTTACCACTCAACAGCTTTCTCTCCCTGATTGCAAGAAGGAGAAATCCACACCTCAAATTTTCAACCACCTTGGTATTCAGTTTTAAAAATAATAATAATGATGATGATAGACCTAGATATTTTTAAAACTCATTTAGAAAGTAACGAAATTTCACTGGGAGTGATAAAACTCAATGAAGAATAAGCTACCTTACCATTTCTTAATAAACCATATTTCAGCTTCAGACAGGCTCTGATTCTGATTTACTAAAACACATTTAAATTATTAATTGATTCACTGCCCTCTGGGGGATCAGTTTAGAATCACAATCCTAGAGAGGGAATCTGATACACAAAGGTTAATAAAGGTTTCTAGTTCAAGGACATAGAACTGGTTATAAATGAAGAACATATTAGTGTCACAGTGGTATCCTCTTCTAAAAATTTAGATTCATTCAAGGAGACAACTAAGTGCCAGGGTGGTATTCAATGAATTGTTCCAGCTAGGCCCACGTTCAAATTGTTCCAGCAAGGCCCACATTCACCATTTGCCCTCACTGCTTGCCCAAGAGCTCTGCATAACTGTGTCATTGTATTTGCTCTAAAATTCCTAAATCAAGGCAGGGCCTTCCCTGGGATGCACATCATACTATAAACTAAAGAACATACCAAGAATTAGTTCAATGTATGTCTCAACTTACAACATCTCTGTATCAGGCTATGTACCAAGTAAGCACAACACAGCTTTATTTGATTTAGGGCAACATACTCCATATTTCTGGAACTCAGTTTCCTTGTCTATAAAATGAAAAAATTAAACTAGATGAATGGTAAGATTTCATCTGGCCTAAGAATCTATGACTGCTTAAAATTATTAATCCAGAGATTTCAAAGCTTTTGGAAGCTTCCTACCTAAACTGAGAGCTGTGTAGTTACTAAAGAATGATCCTCCATTTTACCAACACACACAAACAGCATCAACAGATTTGTTCTACTTAATTGAAAAAAAAATCATGGTAAAATATTGCATAAATTATTATCTATACATTATGTGTTGCTGATTCTTTCAAAGGAATAAACATGGGAGATTCTCCCCCACAGGAACTTGTGACCTCAGACTAACAATATAGATGTGGTTACAGAGAGAGGACAAACGGAATAAAATACTAAACAAAAATACTAAACAAAAACTCAATTAGAGAGGACAAGATGGTCATCATACACAAACATCACACATGAGAAAAAGGCAAGGAAACCTGAAATTCAAACTGCCAAAGCAAAATTTTCCTGCAGCTATAAAATTTCAACCTGGATGTGATATTTCCACAAAAAACTGCTCAGACTCTAAAGAAGGGAATGTCTATAATCCTGAGAGATAAAGCGGTGTTTAACTCAAGCTTCATTTCAACTTTTGTCTTTTTACTTTCTTTCACATGTACTTTTGAGACTGAGGAAGAAATGCCATGAGTGTCAAAATAGCCTATCAAGTCTGAGAAAGTAGCATAAAATGGATTAATTACCCATTTTCTTGGAAAGAATTTACTATAAATATTTGATTTTCAATTCTAACAGTTCACATTTAAATACAGCACCCATGAATGATCATAGTCTACCTGATTTTCACAAAATCACATTTGATTTAAAATATAAATTTATAATTCAAGGAAAAATACTTCAAATTCTGGAGACGACAGTAACGATCTTTGTGCATATTTCCTGCCTCTATCATGTTTATTCAAGCTTGCTTTTTAAATTTTTTTTTTTTAGTTGTCAATGGATCTTTATTTTATTTATTTATATGTGGTGCTAAGAATCGAATCCAGTTGCCTTACACATGCTAGGTAAGTACTCTACCACTGAGCCACAACCCCAGCCCTCAAGTTTGCTTTTGAACCATCAAATTAATTATTCTATTTGAATGCAAACAAATAGTAGGAAATTCAGTACAAGTCTATACTTCTAAATGCTGTAAGTTTCATGCTTTTCTTCTGCAAGTTATCTTATAAAGGAAATATTCCTCTCTAGTCACAGAGAAATTGAAAGAAAATAAAACCACTAGACAAAAACTTCCAATGACACAAATGAAAACATTAGGCCCACTGCACAGAGGTACCCACCGAATTACAATTCTGACTCCAAGACGGTGTTAGAGCAGTGATCGACCAGGTTTTTGGAAACCATTGAGATCCTCATTCCCTCCCCCTGATCAAAGGCTTATCTGTGATCACCTTTCCAGCATTAGAGATAATACCACCTTTATCCCAGCTGCTGTTAAAAATAACCCATCAAATCCTTTCCTGCCACAAATCTAATGAAGAAGCAACATTTAAAGTGAAAAATCTGAAAGCAGTAACAATTTTAAAGCTTTTTTACTTTTTAATTTGTGGAGGGTATTTCCCACCTTACTGTACATCCTACAGCAACAGAAGAATATATACTATGAATTGATTATTAACAAAAACTTTTTCTGCTATCTTTTTGACAGTAGCCAAGTTGAGTCAAAGTCTGACATTAGCAGGATGCATTTGACTTGACTAAATAAATGTATTTAAATCAGGATAGTGTTCTTAAACCAAATCAGAAAGAAAAAATTCTAGCTACAAATGGGTCATCAAAACTGCCCATCTCTTTCTCCTTTCTCCTGTTAATTTTCTCCCGAATGAAGAGGCAGAAAAGCCAATAGAAAAGCCAATATCTGAAGTCTATACTCACTGTTAATGCTTTTGTCCCTAAGGTCCCTTCAGGATTAAGTATATGGCTACTCCTTTCTACCCTCTGGCTCTCTTCTTATGCCCAAACAAGATAAGGCTAGTGTCAGGGCTGCTTCATGCTAACAGGCACCAGCTTCATATGCTCTCAGTGACCTAAATCTCTTGCTGTGAGAGGGCTGTTACACAGATATTTGGAAGCTAATGTACAAGCTCCAGGACTGTGCAATTATAGGCAGACCTTTTGCAAACAAGTGGTGATGAGTGAGCTGAGAAAAAGGAGACAGTTGCCAAAACAAGAATAACTACAGAAAAGAGTGTTTTGGTGGATTGAGCACATCCAGCCAGCTCAAAAGAACCAAGATTGTAATCTAAAAAATAAATAAAATAAAAGATTTCAAAAAATTCTAGGACTGGGAATATAGCTCAGTTGGTAGAGTGCTCACCTTGCAAGCACAAGGCCCTGGGTTCAATCCCCAGCACCGCAAAAAAAAAAAAAAAAAAAAAAAAAATTCTGAAGCAGGATGAATAGTTAACATGACCAGCTGATAAAGCCAATGTGAACTAATTAGATCAGGTTGTTTATTTTCTCAACAATAAACTGTTTCTTCCAAGTAAGAACATCATCATGGGCACAGTGTGAGAAGCTGTCTTAACATCATGTAAATCAAACCCTAAGCCCAAATACTTAATATTGCTGTGTCTTGCTTATTCCTTAAAACTCAAGTAACTAATGCATATTTTTAGCCAATTTAGATTGGCTTTGCTAATTAGCACATATTAAGAAACAGAGGTAAAGGAAATTATGTTAGGTATCACTATGTATCCTTATCCCCCCTCCCTTCATTTCTTATTTTTTATATTCTTATAACCACTCTTCTTCATAGAATCAATTCATAGACATTTTAGAAAGGAAAAAAAATTCCTCTAGACTGTTTCAATTTGTGTCTCATGGTTTAATTGCACTGAGGAAATGTGAATTAACTCAAGAGGTATACCCTATATTTGAGTGAGGGTACCAGAATTGGACTTTGTAAAGAAAACACAAAAACAAGTTTAATAGATTGCTTAATTAAATGTCCTTGCCTACCCAGATGAATGAGGCTGTAATTCATCACCTAGTCTTAAATCTTGCTGCCTGCCTATCTCCCTGACTTTTATAGGGTCAAGAAACTTTAAATGGCTTTAAGTTCTTAAATAGGAAAGTAGAATAGTTGTTGCCAAGTATAAAGTTAAAACTGTACTCAGGGAAGAAAGAGAGTGACTTTTGTAAAATGTTCCTAAGGAAATTTCCACAATAGCTGCCTGATGCCTCCTCCTTTGCCTTCTCCCTATTACAAATGCATGTCCTCCAGCACTCACCTAACACTGAATAACTTTAGTTTATCACTACAGTGAAATCACTACAGTAAGTCCTGATTAGTCTCACTTTCTAATCCTTCTCTAATAACAGGCCAGCCTGCCAGCAGATATCAGTAAGAAGAACTTCAAGCACGTGCAAGGGTTGAGGAAAGCATGTCAGCGGGGGAGCCTGGTCAGATTTCTCCAATTTCTTTCTCTCTCTCTCTCTGCCTCTCTCTCTTTCCCTCTCCCACCCTTCACTGTTTCCTTTGTGTGCAGCTTCACCTCCAGGCAGATGGCTGATTACATTCTGCTAATCACTCAGAGACCATGCACCCTCTTCAGGTTCTCCCCTCAATCATCAGTTAATTCCCTTACCCAGAGCATGGAATTTTCTGTCAACCATACCACACTTCATAAATCATTTTCCTTCCTTGACTCCTCCTCCCACCCCTTTCTCTGGTTATTCAGATCATCTCCTGTGGCAGGAGTACCCAGATTGACTAGACTAGTCTTCATGCTTCCCATGTTTTCTTTCCTCCATTACTGAAATCAGTTCCAGTCACACAAAGATTCATTTGGCTGCTTCAGGCAGTCAGCCACATGGATGCCTCTGGTAATCAACCATGTGGACATGAATGCAATGATATTAATGAATGTTTATCTCTCTCACATCTCACCTTTAAGCATTAGGCAACCACTTTTTTATTGTTCAAGAACATGTCCTGGGAAAGACTGGATTTGTAAAGTACTAATATGTAATCTGTGCAATTGTTGCTTTTATCCAATCAATGCTATTAATTCAAAGAAAATGAGATAACAAATATTTCAAATAAAAAGACATTACTGAGAAAAAACTATATGCAAAGCAATATATATATATATATATATATATATATATATATATATACACGATGTATCCTATTATCTCCCTTCCCCCTTCTCTCCCTCCCCTTCTCTTGGGTGTCAGCGCCACGCACACACACACACACACACACACACACACACAAACTCATTAATACCTACTGCACAGGCAGGCTGTAGTCAAATATATGGGAGGCAAAATTAAAACCAAGTGAGGCCCCTGTAGAGTGGCATTAATCATGGGTGGAGGAAAGATGTGGAAACATCTGCTAAAGAAAGGAAAATCTGAGATAGGTTTGTAAAAATGGGTCTGATTTAGATAGGCAGAGATGGAAGGAAAATGATAAAGGAATTCTAGGGGGAACTGCATGAACAAAGAAATCTCAATATCATGAAGTTGGGGAAATCAGCAAATGCTTGTGTTGAGAGCACTGGAAACTTGATGTTACCAAGAAACAGATAAGCCTGGAAGGTAGGTCACAGCCACATTATAAGAGAGCTTTGAGTGAATGGTATGCTATGAAGTTTGGAATGAATTCCAGGGAAGCAGGAACTCTAAAATGATTGTTTAGAGAAAGAAATCAGATTATAGTTATATTCTAGAATGAAACAGAATAGTAGATAAATGTGTCTTATTTATCAAGAAAATAAATAAGAAATCAGAATTGAGAGAATCAATATTCTCTTTTCTAGACAAAGACTTCATTAACATGAAATGTTGCCTTAAAAATCCTTCTATTCCAGAAAGTGAGAAATTGAGAGAGACAGATTGAGAAAGAGAGGTCTAACTTTTAGATCAGAGTGATTAAAGGAGTTCTGTGCTAAGTCCTACCTACTCCATTAAATATAAATAGAATTCTCCATTTTTAGCTTTCCATTAACCCTACTCACAATCTTAGCTTCATAATTTGAAGTGGAAAAATTTTAGGGATTATTTTATACTATGTTTTTTCTTATTCTAAAATGACATTTTATATTAATTTTAAATATATATTAATTCAAGCATTGTAAAAATAGATAACAGTGAAGATAAAAGATCCATAACTCCATATTCTTAACCCCAGTCAACAAGTGATGAGGCTATTTTTTTTCCTTAGTTTTTTCCATATGTGACATAGAAAGGAAATAAACTCTGAAAGAAAAGCCATCTTTAAAGATTCTGAAGCCTACATTAATTAGTTATCTCTATTAATTCAGCAATATTGAAGTATTTGCTAAAGCAGTATTATTGCCCAGGTATGAATAAGTATAATACAAAAAGTTGCTATAGAAAATAAATTGAGAGAGTGATGGGCAATTTCTGGGTAGAGATAGTGAACTGAATACATACATGTAGTTTTGCTCCCTCCAAAACCCCTCTAATACTACTTAAAAGGGTTTTCTAGTAAGCATAAACACTCAAACATAGGAGGAAGAACAATATTTTAGAAGCCAGAAATTAGATCAACAAGTGATAAATGACTTAGCTAATCTGCAAAAAGTAAATCCTAAGGCAGTAATGTAGGGAACAAAGAACCAATCTGATTTTTACTTCAAAAATCCCTAAATTATTTTGGAATTGATGGAACCAGATACATCTGGAAGTGGGAAGTATGAAAGAATTAACTTTCCCAAAAAGAAGTATGATCTTTGTCTTACCTCCTGGGAGGTAACCTCTAAACCCTTAGAAATTTCTGACTGATAGGAAGATCTTTGCTATTTGTGGTGGGTTCCCCAGATCAAACCTGAAAGTTCATGCTAATAAGCTGACTTAGGATGAGGGCAAGCCAGACAGAAAGATCAACCATGTGATTAAAGTGCTGGAACTTTAGGAAACCGTGTAAACAATGATCCATCAGTTGTGCCTATGTAATGAAACCCCTCAACCCCTGAAAAACTATGGACACTGAAGCTCACTTGACAACACTCCAGATGTTATGTCACATTTAATGACAGAGTATAATGCATCCCTGAAGGCCTGGAAGCTTAGTACCAGTCCCAGATTCTGGGAAATGGGTGTTGGGAAGGAGGTAGAAATATATACAAAGCATCATCAATTAGATTATATTGGATTTCTCAACAGCAACATTGGAAGTCAAAGACAATTGTTTTGCTTAAGAAGAAAAAGAACTCTAGCCTATATCTCTACAGATGTTTCTCAAAAGAAGTTACACAAAAGACCAAGTACATGACAAAATGCTCAATCTTACTACTCATCAGGGAAATGCAAATCAAAATCACAATGAGATATTTATTCACCCTAAACATAGAAGCTATCATCAAAAGGATAAAAAATAACAAAAGCTGATGAGGATTTGGAAAAAGGGGAACTCTCATACACTGTTTGTGGGAATGTAAATTAGTATAGTCATTATGGAAAATAGTAAAAATAAAAACTAAAAATAAAACTACCACATGATCCAGCAATTCCACTACTGGGCGGATACCCAAAGACAGTGAAATCATTAAACCAAAAAGATACCTTCACTCCCATGTTTATTACAGCACTCTTCACAAGAGCTAAAATATGGAGTCAACCCAGATGCCATTCAATGAATGAATGGATAAAGAAAATGTATATATTCCCTACACAATGGAATATTATTCTACCATAAAAAGAATGAGATCCTATCATTTGCAGCTACATGAATAATATAGGAGGTCATTATGTTAAGTGAAATAAGCCAGGCACAGAAAGACAAATATCACATTTCTACTCATTTGTGGAAACTAATAAATCAATCTCATGGAAGAATGGGATGGAATAGTGATCACTAGAGATTGGAAAGGGCAGAAAGAAATTTAATAAAGGGCACCAAAACAGTTAAAGGAATTACTTCTCATCTTTCTTTAGTACAATATGGTAACCATTGGTTGAAACAATCTATGATATATTTCAAAGTGACTAGAAGAGTACGAAATTCCTAACCCATAAAAGTGATTAGTGTTTGAAAAGACGGAAATCCTTACTGCCCTGATTTGATTACTACCCACTGTAAACATATTGAATTATCATAAAATAATCCATAAAGATGTACAAATATCATGTCTCAAAGTAAAAGACAGGCAGGAAGGCAAGAAAGCAAGAAAGAAAGACCAAGGCTCCAAAATAGAAAAAAAAATCTAGACTAGAACAGCAAGAATAATGTAAATTAATAAATGATCAACGTGAAGGTAGAATAAATTTGGGGATACTGGGGATCGAAACTTGGGGCACTTAATCATTGAACCACATCCTCCCACACCCTTTTTTTTTTTTTTTTTTTTTTTGAGACAACATCTTACTAAGTTTCTTAGGGACTTGCTAAATTGCTGAGGCTGTCCTCAAACTTGCAATACTCCTATTTTAGCCTCCCACATTGTTGGAATTACAGGTATGTGCCATCCTACCAAGCTAGAATAAAGATATTTTGAACACACACACACATACCAACTTCTGCCTACTTTTAAGAGACATCGGAAGCTACATTCTTTCAAAATGAAGGAGTAATCCAAGAAAAAGGAAATCCCAGGATTCAGAAAACAGGAATTTTAGCCCCTAAGCATGATGGGGAAGGAAAATTTCAGGAAGGTAGCTATGCATCAGGGAAGAAGGGCTTCCTGTTCAGACTGGATCAGATCAGAAGGTTCTTGGCAAGACTGCTTCAAATAGAAAACCTGATATAAACAAATGTCCTAGAAAAAATTTATTCAACTGGTAGAAAATCAGGGGTCGAATTGGAGATGAATTCACAAAAACTAAGTAAATAATAATAAACTGTAGAAACAAAAGGTTGTACAAAAATAGAAAAATTGGTCCTTCTCAGTAGGCTCTACAAATCATCTGTTCATAATTTTTCAACTAATACATAATAATCATAGCTATTATATGACACAGTTATTGCTCTGTGTGTTTTAGCTATAAATTGCACTTACATATTCTTAATAATTTAAACACTAGATATTGTTATATCCTGAATCACTACATAATTTTACAAGAATGAGATGGAAATTGTGTGTGTGTGTGTGCGCGCGCCCGCGCAAGCAAGTGTATATGTGCCCCTACAAGAGAATAACAAAGTCAGGCATGTCAAGTACCTGTAATCCTAGTTGCTCAGGAGGCTAAGGCAGGAGGATTGTAGGTTCAAGGCCATCCTTGACAACTTAGCAAGACCCTGTCTCAAAATAAAAAGGGCTGGGAATGTAGCTCAGTAGTAAAAGCACCCCGGGGTGCAGTTCCTAGTACCAGAAAAGAGAGGCAGAGGAGAAGGAAAGAAAGAGAGATGAGGTAGGGTAATAAACCAAATAAATTCTCATCTTTCATAGGGAAAAGTCAATAGATAAGATTAAGGGGAAAAAAATTCTTGGGAAACAGTCATAACATTCTATTATTTTGAGATGGAGGTACTTACCAAAAATATCAGCCAAAAGATGACACCAGATTGCCTCTGGAGCATGGGAAATGGAAAAGAAAAGGGATGCTATTTGTCTTAAGGAACTGCAGAACTACTTGCCTCTTAACTATGTGTCTGCAAGCATAAAACTTAAAAGTGTCTAGATTAAATAATGAAAGCTTCTTTATCATAGAACACAATTTCAACATTCTTGAGCATCACTGAGTATTTCTATATGGGACATAGAATATAGGGTACATTATTTCCCAAGCTTGTTTGACTCTGAAAATAATAATTATATATATTTGCCTTTTGTTTTCTGATAGAAAATGTCACAAGACAGGGTAGGGTACAACTTAAGTGATGTTCAATTTAACATGCTAAGTTTAAAATTGTGCCTGTGTACTCCTAAAACACTTTTCTTTTTTTGGTACCAGGGATTGAACCTAGGGGATCTAAACCACTAAATAATGTCCCCAGTCCTTTGTATTTTTTATTTTGAGGCAGGGTCTCGCTAAGTTGCTTAGGGCCTTGCTAACTTGCTTAGGCTGGCCTTGAACTTGTGATCCACCTGTCTCAACCTCCCAAGTCACTGGGATTACATCTACGCCTGATTAAAGCATCATATTTTAAAATTCAAAATGCTTACTGTGACTCAATATGGTTTCATTTGTTTCACTCAAATAATCCCTTTAAGAAAGAAATGTTTTCTACAAACTAAACTTGATCTCATAAAGTTCTAAGTGACTAAATGACTAAGTCAAAGTTTATTTCAGTATTTGTCCAAGTAGATACACTGTGGAATGACTAACTTATTTTTTAAGACACCTGGATCTGGCTACAATATCAAATAATGAATTAAGTCAAATCTTTCAACTAATATTATATTTGTTTTTTGCTATTATGCTACAGTGTGAGAACAACTTAAATAACTATCTGTACTGTCATTCTTTCATAAATAGGAGGCATTTTACAGGTGATAAATTCTCATAAAGATCAGGATTTTCAAAAGCATTATTCCTATTCGTTATTATTTCCTACTTACTATAACTTCCCAAACATGCAAAAACAATCTTCTTTAGAAGAATCTAATGTCAAATTAAAAAAATGGAAGATGCCAAGGGTTGTTAATCTCCAAAGATCTAATGGGATCAGAGATTCTTCCTCACAGTGTTCTTTATTACAAAAGAAAAATGAAAGTCTACTACTACATCTACCTTTCAAGAAAATATTTCACTAAGGTAAAACCTATTCATTTGAAATATTTTTAAATGATTTTGCTTAAAATATATCAAATTCATTAAATACTCAGGTATGCAGCTCAATTAGCAACCTAAATTGAATTGGGTATCTGATTAAATATGACTTGCTCTAAAATGAATTGGTGTTTTGAGAAATTAATCCCTAGAACAAATAAGTTATATATCACAGACCTTCAAAGAAAAATCAAATACATATTTTCTAGTAAAAAAGTAGATAATACAAGCTCATCAATAATTTTGCTCTATTTAAGTTGGTGGACAATAAAAGTAAAAGCCATGGTCTAGCTCAGCAAAAATTCACCTTCATTAAATTTTTGTTTCTTTCTTAATAAATTATTTATTCTCTTGCTTAATTAAAAAAAAACATCAATAATAGGAACTACTGAGTAACAGCTAATGACTTTAAAGACTCTTTTAAAAAACCCAGAAAATCCTTTAATAACCCTAGAAAATTAGTTGTAGATTGAATTTTATCAGATGCTTTGACAGCTCTTCCATTCATTGAAAGTAGAAAAAAGATTTTATTTTTTAAATTTAGGAGCCTTTTTAAATCACAGATTACAGAGGGCAAATGCTTAATGCCAGAATGGGCTAACTCATACTGTCTCTCTCTGTTGTAAGAATGGAATGGCCTAAACTAAAAGCAAAAATCTTTCAGTTGTTTGATTTTATCACTTACCACTAACCAAAGTCTAGCTGCAATGAAGAAGAAAAGGAGCAGCAGTTCCCAAGAGAGTCATGATTTCTAAGTTTTTCACTTCTTTCCTTCCCTAGGTAGACTTCAATTTCCAAGTACATGAGCAGTTTGTTGCCATCCGAGAGAAATTCAGATGCTTGAAAGCTGACTGCCCTAAATTTTTTCTTCTAATTTTTCTTCTTTCTCTTGTTAGCAACAGTTTCTCATAATTGATGTGATACTCAGAAATAACTTGTCCTTCTCGATGGGCTCTAGATATCATCTATTTATAATTTTTCAACTAATGTACCACAGTCATAGCTATCATATGACACAGTTACTTTTAATCTTAGTCATTTGCAGCCAAATACAAAAGAATCTCAGACAAATTCTGCTTATCATAGCTTCTATTCATTTTGTTTTTTGTCTTGATACTATTATTGTCAATAGTTCTGTATGATTCAGACATGGATTTGAATACTTAAAGTCCTTTGATTGAGTTTACTCAAGAAGAAATGATATTTCATATGCCTGAAAATGAATAATCTAGAATATTTCATTAATATTCAGCTGACTGCATTTTTTAAATAAAAGCATTTGAGAGGACCTTTAATTAAGTTGAAATCCATAAGGTAAGAGTTTTGTTTTTTAACATAATATAAATCAGAAACAGCTGGAAGACTAGTTTTTCTTTGCTTTCAGTGTGCAAAATGACATGAAAATTTTAAAGAAAACTAATCTAGGCAGATTTGTATGAAGGCAGAGGAATATAACAGCAGACAGTTATATGCACACTATAATTTAAGAGGGAAAATGGTGTTTAATGAGCATCTCACTTTGTTTGGCACCTATCCCAAATGCTCTGGCAAACAAGCAAGTCATCAATTGTTCATCCCTCACCCTCCAGGAAGAATTGACAGCTTCTATGTGTATCATTTCTCAATGATCTGTAAAGGGAAATAGGTTGAAGAAAAACTGATCTTGAGCCTAAAGAGTCTCTGTACTGTTAAACCAAGCTTTTCTAATTTTTAAAAAAGTTACCTGCCATATCACTTAACAGGTTTATAACAACAAGTTTTATTTTTAACCTTGTTAAAATATGACAAGATTTTTGTATATTTAAATATAACAAGGTTTATTTTATAATAGGATCTCAATGTTCGGATAAGATTACAACAAAATTTAGAATATCTTTGAGGGTAGAACATTTTAAGTTCAGACCATGAATCAATCACTTGCTTTTTATTATTCACAAAATAACCAGAAAAATAGACAATTTGACTTCATGAAAATGTTAAAATTTTGCACATCGAAGAACAATATCGGGCTGAGGATATGGCTCAGTTGGTAGAGTACCTGCCTCGCAAGCACAAGGCCCTGGGTTCAATCCCCAGCTCCGCAAAAAAAAAAAAAAAAAAAAAAAAAAAAGAACAATATCAATAGTAAAAAGGCAACCCACAGAATGAGAGAAAATATGTGCATATCATATATCTCATAAATAATACATAGAATATATAAATAACTCCCAAAACACAATAACAACAAAACAAATAACACAATTCAAAAATGAGCAAAGGATTTGAATAGATATTTTTCCAAAGAAGATATATAAATGACTAGAAACACATGAGAAGAGGCTCAGCATCATTAATCATTAGGGAAATACTAATCAAAACTAGGACATAACACCTCATACCCCATTAACATTACCACTATATAAAACAAATAAAAACAAGTGTTGACAAGGATGTGGAAATATTAGAAATTTTGTGTATGCTTGGTAAAAGTATAAAATACAATAGCCCAATGGAAAACAATATGGCAGTTCCTCAAGAAATTTTAAAAATAGAATCGCCAGCCAAAAAAGCAAACAAACAAAAAAATCCCAGAGGAAAAAAATCCACTTTTGGGTACATAACCAAAAGGATTGAAAATAGGGTCATGAAGAGAAATTTGTATATTCAGGTTCAATAGCAGCATTATTGATAATAGTTAAAACATGGAAGCAACCCAAGTATCCATCAATTGATAAATGGATAAGCAAAACATGGTATATACATACAATGGAATGTTAGTCAACCTTTAAAAAGAAGGAAATTCTGACATGCTACCACTGAGTGAACTAACTGAAATAAACCAACACAAAGAGACAAATACTGTGTGATTACACTTAGATGAGTCACTTAGAATAGTCAAAACCCTGGAGATAGACCACAGAATAGGGATTTTCAAGGTCCCAGCAGCAGGTAAAATTAAGAATTACTGTTTAATGGGTATAGAGATTCAGTTTTACAAGATGAAAGGAGTTATAAAGACAAATCATGGTGTTACTTATATAACACTATGAACATATTGAATACCACTGAACTATACCTTTAAAAAAGGTTAAGATGTTAAATTTTGTTATTTATACTTCACCACAATGAAAAAGAACTGGGAAAGAAAAAGGACTGGTAAGTTAAAAAAAAAAAAGCAATGAAAGTATTTTGGATAGATCAAAATATTCATAGATATAAAATTTATCAGCTAAATTAACAAAGTTCTCAAATTGATGAATTGATTTTTAAAGACAATTTAATATACAACCTACAAATAAAAGTAATCAAAAGTCTTAAGTAACAAAAGTAATTCCCACATATTTGTTGAATATCTGCTCACTTGAAGCACTACTATAGGCAGACATGCCCACATACAATCCTTAGGAAAGGTGTTTGCATTGTCTACAATAACATTATAGGATGATATAATTCAATAGCTTATAGAGGATCTTCTGTATTTACACAGTACATTATATCTCCCAAAGAATGTGTAACCAGGCAAATTTAGTCTCTGTTGGGACTAATGACACGTTCACTAACTCAGGCTCATTCCCTGGCGAGTGAGCAAGATCAAGGCCTCAAAGGCGGTTTCAAGGGTTAATGATGATAAATTGGACCACCATCAGGGATTGGTTAACAACAGTTCCGCAAACGTGATCAGCTCATGCTTGCCATATAGTCCTATGGGACTCTCGCCTGCGTGAACCCCCCATGCCTTGCTGACCTTTAAGCTGATTGGTTCCCACCTAGCCTCCACCCTACATAAAAACTGTGTGACTTCCTCAATAAACGAGTTCCTGCTGTGACTGGTCTCCCTGATGAGTCTGATTGTCCTCCACCCTGAGGGCTACGTGAGGGCGGTCAGTCGGCCCTACCTATCCCAGTCTGGCCTTGTTGGGTAGTGTTCCCTTTCCTTGTCACTGGTCGAGAAGAGCAAGGGGGCTTAAGACCCCGACAAGTCTCCTTATTTTTTAATTCTTTTCCAGTATCACTAGTGACATCTGTGTCCATGAACTACTTAAGAAGAAAAATTATCCAAATATCCAAAATTTCATTCTCATTGGATCTATTACCTCTATTCAAAACTCAACCTAAGGGAGTTGTGGGTGTAGCTCAGTGGTAGAGTGCTTGCCTAGCATGCACAAAACCCTGGGATCAATCCCCAGCACCAAAAACAAACACAAAAAACCTGAATCTGGGAACTTAAAGTATGTACGTGTGTGTGTGTAATTACTTGTATGTCAAATTAAACTTGAATCTAAATTTAGTTAACTGAATAAAGATATGTTTAACTCAGTGAGTACATTAACCTGAGATGCTATTCAAGGTCATTCATTCCCTAGAACAAAACTAAATAGAAATCTAAACTTCCCAGTTTGATCATTTTCTCCTTTTAACTTGGCTATAAAATGGAAGGGCTTCAGATTTTTCTCAATGCTTTGTGTTATCTTAATAAACATTGTCTAGATAATAAGGATAACATATACTAATATATATATTCAAGATGAAAATATCTACTTGGGGATATTCAACTCAGCCTTTTCCCTACAAAATGCAAACAGATCAATTCATTCAGATGTAAAATTTAATAAGGTGAGCTCTGACAACCAGCAAAATGAAATGTTCTAAACAAGAGATGGCAATTAGAATGTGAATACAGATGTATCCAGAATATCATTTCCCAAAATAAGGTCTATGTAATACTGGTCCTGTTAGATAGGAGTTCAGGGATGCCAAGATGGCAGAGTCAGGGTAAAAGAAAAATGCTGTTGGAAGACAAGAAAGGGAGATTAGTTGCCATGTCCCTGTTTACCATAAGTCCCATTACCATAACAACTCCTGCCACAGGTCTGATGTTCTAAAATAAGCAACGGGGAGAGTGTTCTAAAGTAACCAGTGGGGGAAAATTGAACAGTAGTTTAATTAGGTATCATAAGGTAACCAGTGGGAGTAAATAGGGTAAGGTTTTCAATCAGGTCCAGGCAGACAGGAGAAAACCTTACAGTTCAGCATGTAAGATAAGAATTCCCAGATATTGGGGCCTTGAGCCTTTCTCTCTTGCTTGGTCCACTCTGCTCTACCTTACGGAGTGCTACTTTCACCTTAAACTTCAATAAATCTGTTTTGCCTGTTACTTATGTGTGTCTTGCTCAATTCTTTCTTTGGGACACTAAGGACCTGGACCCCAACTGGATACCCCAACAACAACAGTCCTGTGCTGACTAAAAGAGAAACTAGTACCAAGAAGTAGTAAGGTCATTTATATGACTAACATGACCATGTGGCAAAGAAGGTTTTGAAGCTTTTTGGAATACGTGGGAGGGATTAGAGATGCAAGTTAGGAAAGTTTTAGAATGTTATAAGCAGAGCTTAATGGGAGATGCTGGTGGGAACTCAAAAGACCAGAATGCTGATAGGACTGTAGATAGTAAAGACTTGGCTCATGAGGTTTCAAAGGAGAACGAGATCTCCATTGGAAATTGAACTAGAGGCCATTCATGTATCCTTAATATCACTAATATCCTTATTAACCTTCATGTTATCCCTACTATCTAGATTGTGTTCATCAGGATAACACAAATTCAGGCCATTTTGCTTAAGAAGTTGTCTACATTTTGTGGATATCCTGAGACTTTCTATGAGGTTAAATTTAAAGGTGATGGACTTCTTAATCTGACAGAAGAAATTTTTAGGCAGCATAGCATTTTGGCAGTGGCATGGCTATTGCTAGTGGTTCTAAACCAAGTTTACTGTGATAATCTGGAGCAGAAAGATTTGAAAAACTTGCAACTAGGCCAGAAAACTATAAGTAAAACTAGGGCTAAGGAAGGTGTAGTTGTTAAAGAAATTACAGCCATTAAAGAGATGTTACTAAGTACTTTACCCAGAAACAACAGGAAAGATGACTTGAGGACATCTCAGGAATTTGCAGGACCACATCTATCTCAGAATCAAGGGCGTAAAAGTAAAATTTCCTTTGAGATGAGTTCACAGTGGCACACTACTTGCACACGGGGGCCTAGGAAGTTATTTTACCATGTTCAGTCACCCAGGCATTTAGAAGTCAGAGTCCCAAGAGGCTTGGCTACTGCTCAATATGGCAGCAGACCTTGGCATCAACCACATGGTACTGGTTCTTACATGATTGTAGGATGCTGGAGTTAGGGGGTCATGGAGGCTTCCACTGAGATTTCAAAGGATGACCTGGGAAGCCAGGCAAAGTGTAGCAGGGTTGGAGTCCCTGCAGGCTGCCCCTGAGAGCACAATGCATGGAGATGTACCAAGGAAGCCCAAGTTACAATGGAGACCCCAAGATTAAGAGACACCAGTACCATGGAACATCTGCCAAGGAACATTGCAGGAAATGGGCAGAAGCAAGTCAAGAGAGAGGTCATGTGGGCAAGGCCATGGGGCAGAGCTATACAAGCTCTTTGGAGAGAAAATCAGGATGCCATGTGCCCCAGATGCTGGATGTAGAGACATAGAACTTGTTTGCCCAGCTGGGTTTTAGTCCCATCCCTTCTTTCAATGCCCTACTTATCCCCTGTGGAGTGGAAATGTTTTCTCTGTGCCTTTATATATTGTATATATATAACTTGCCTTTGATTTCTACAGAGGCTCACACTGAGTTTGCCTTGAGTCTCAGAGGAAATTTTGGACTTGGACATTTGGGCAATGCTGAAACCATTAAGACTATAGGAACTCTTGAAAATGGTCTAAGTGTATTTTGCATTGTGAAATGAGAATGAGCTTTGGGAGACCAGGGACAGAATGTTAGGGTTTGGATATAAGGTATTTTCCAAAAAACTCCTGTGTGAGACAATGCAAGAAAGTTCAGAGGTGAAATAATTGGAATATGAGAGTTTTAACCTAATTAGTGCATTAAACCATTTGAATGGATTAACTGGATGGTAACCATAGGTAGATAAGATGTGGCTAGAAGAAGTGGATCACTGGGGGTGTGCCTCTGGGTTATATATTTTGTCCCTGGTATACAGAGGTTAGTCTTTTTCTGCTTCCTGATTGTCAGGTCCTGAACTGATATCTTCTACCATGCCCTTCTGCCATGATATTCTACCTCACCCTGGGTCCACAGAATGGAGTCAATTATTAATGGGCTTAGACCTCTGAAACCATGAGCCAAACGAACATTTCCTCCTCTAAAATTGATCTTGTCAAGGTCTTTTGGTCACTGAAGTGAAAAAACTGATGAAAACAACTAGTAAGAAAATGTTTAGAACTTGTTACATCTGGGAAACACAACTTACAAACACACTCTACTGGAGAAATGAAGCTCACATCAGTTCCCAGGAGTCTTCAGGAAGAAACTTATTAATTTTGTGTAATTCAGCATTATACAGTATTTTTTGGTGATAAGGAAAGTAGATATCACAAAGAAAGAAACAATTTAAAACAGTACATCCACATATAAGTATCTCTAGACAGTCTCCACAGTAGAAAGTTAGAATACACTATATAAAATGGCATTTCATGAGATAGTTGTATTTACAATAAAACCTTCAAATTCTACATTAAGTCAAAAGAAAAATGTTAACACCTACTCTAGCCCACCCTACCTTTTTTAAAAACATTTTTTAGTTGTTGATGGACCTTTTATTAATTAATCAATTTATATATTTATTTATATGTGGTGCTGATTCTTTAACCAAAGGCATTCGTTTTTGTTAAGGAATATAAGACTAGTCACAGAGAGTTGGTGACAGTATCATTCATGTCATGTGTCATTGAAGGTCTTCTGTGCATATGGGCATGTTGATTCATTTTAAAGAGATTGTTTCCAGTGACTTGAGGAGTGTGACTCTTAGAAGTTCCTTCAGAACATTCAGCAATGAATTTTTAGTTTTACTTCCTAAGTACTCAACAGAACCAAAGGAAGGTGAGCAGTAATTTTTTCTTGGCTATGATATCTGTTTAAGTGAGGTTCCTCCATTTTCATCTCCCAGATATAGCCTTACCCCAAAAAAATGCCTTTTGTAGTTGATGCTACAGAAGAAAATGGTAATGTGTCAGTATTACATACAAAATTAGAAAGTATGTCACATTATCATGGAAACATCTAACTTAATTTACTTCCAAAAGACACAAAGATAATAAACTTCTTGAAGGTAAGGCTTTATCTGAGACACTGCATCTCACCCAGACCCTTCCGTATAGCAGACATATTATAAATGTGTACAGAATATGTGAATGAGTCAGTGGGTCCTTGAGCATATGAGTGATTTAGTCAGTGAAGAAATAAAAATTCAACAAATCCTATATATGAGTAAGCCAAGAGTCAATTAGAGAAGTGGGTATGAAACAGTTAAAGAGAAAAATAATCCAGAGAGGTTAAATTAACTACTGGAAAATGGTTTTGTTTTTAGTAACAGAGAAAACTTTTGAGGTAGCACTAAATCTGGACCCTACCTCACCAAAAAACCCAAGATATTCAATAAATCCTTCTTACTTACATGTGGATGTGGGTGAATGTGGGTGGGTGTATATTTAAAGCCATTTCCTACATGTATTAACAGAACACATATTAGAGAAGAAAAATGATTTTATACTTCTGGTAAAGAAATAATGTCAAATACTCTCATTAGCTTTTGTTTCCTCTAAAACTTCACTAAAAAATCACTAAAGGCATTTGTTAAAAACAAAAACAATAAGAAAGGCAATAACAGCAAGAAAATTTTAGAAAATAAGTTGGCAAGGAATAACTGATTAAAGCAAATCTGAGTAATCTAAATCCTAAACTGGCAGTAGGAAAAAATGAAAATCAACTTCATTTACAGGTAGAGCTCCCAAATGCCATAACTGAGAACATCTTGTTACCCTGGAAGTGGATTGAAGAGGTCTGAAAATAGGATAATCTCAAGGAAGCCAATTTAAAAAGAAGCTAAAACCCCAGATTCTCTCTTCTAGGAGTAAGTCTCTCCCTGGGAAGAATAAAATGGAGGGCCTCTTGATTAGGACCCCGAAGTTGAAGGTGGGGGCACGTTGCCCTAAACTGGAGAATTTAATAAATGCTTATTAAATGTTTAGATCACATATTCTTCCTTCTGTCATCTCTCAAAATGCTGTCATCATGGCCTTAACCTTCCAGGCAGGAGGCTGGAATGTGATCAGATCTAAAGGAAAGATCTAAAGATATTGATGGAGAAAGATATTCCATCAATAAACAGCACATATCACCCTGTAGCAGAATTTCTCAACCTTGATACTATTGACATTTTGGGCCAGATAATTCTTTGTTATGGGGAGATGTCTTGTGCATTATAGAATTTTTAGCAGTCTCTGAAGTCTCTACCCACTAGATACAAAGCAGTACTCCCCACAGCTCTTGTTGTAATAGTTAGAAGTATCTCTAGATATTGCCAAGTGTTCCCTGGTAGGCAAAAATCCTCCCAGTTGAGAACTTCTTTATGTTGAGGCTCAATGTTGACAAGCCCCCCACCCCCACATATTCAGTTTCAATGTAGCTTCTTAGCTACTAATTGATACTAACTTTAGCTATGCATGGGTAAATATACTCTGGTAATTTATGCTCAAACTATTTAATCATTTAGGAAACATAATGTAGTTTGGTTCTTTTCAACTAAGATTATTTTATTCTTTTTAAGACCTAAATATTTTTTTAATTTCACCAAAAAAGACATCATTCTTAAGTTAAACTATTCCAAGAGAATTAGAAAGCAAAAACAGGACTTTGGATATAGGTCAGAGATAGATCACTTGCTTAATTAGCCCAGTGAGACCCCCAAGTTCAATTCCTTCTACAGGGAAAAAAAAGGTAAAAACAAATAAAAGTAACTGTTAACATGGTCAATTTATGGGGAATTAATTGGAGTTTACTGTAAAAATTTAAATAGTTTTCTCTTTCTCACTTAAGAAACATTTGTTGTCTTATTAAACAACCAAGATCTTAAAAATATCTCATTATAAATTGGGCACAGTGGTACATGACTGTAATCACAGTTTCTTAGGAGGCTAAGACAGGTGGAGGAGGATCATAAATTCAAGGTTAGGCTCAAAATTTTTCAGATTATGTTGTGTGTATGAATATATCATAATGAATCCCACCATTATGTTTAGTTATAGTTTACTAAAGTACCAATTAAGAAAAAGGGCTAGGAATGTATCTCAGTGGTTATAGAACACCTGGGCTCAATCCCCAGCACCACCAAAAAAAATTTTTTTTCATCACATATGAACAAGAAAACTAAGCCTATTGGACTTTCCTGGGATGCCTCTGAGATTCTGGTCTTTAAGAAATGATTATCTGACATCAGTTTGAAAATGTGGAATTCATTTTACCTTTTATACTGCTTACTAGTTTTAATGTCAATTTCAAATTAGAGCAGGAGAAAAACTTTGTCGTTAATCTACATCAATACACAAAGTACATTTTGCACATAAGGAAAACATCTTTTCAGGAGAATTACTCGATTTCAGAATAGAGAGGTATCTCAGAAGACATCTCTCAACCTTCCACCCAAGGAAGGAATCTCTGATTTCCCAGCACACATTCATGGATATAGTAAAGCTAATTTTTTGAAGAAGATACTTCAGTTGTGTTCACCTAGAAAGGTACCTAAATCTTTAAGTTATAAAAATAACTTATGCATTGGTAGAATGGGGGGGGGAGTGGCTTTTCCTCTAACCCATCAGTTTCAATTCAATAATTTGGGACTTTATTTTCACCCATGTAGTTTTATAGCCTCTAAGAAATTCACCTAAGCAACACCAGGAAATAAAAAACCAAAATGAACTTTCTGAGTCATCTGACACAGCATCCATGTCTCAAAAAAACCTTCCTATCTGTATGTACCTAACTCCCTTTAAACATATCCTAGTTATCTAGGAAGGGCATCCCTATATAAGATTGAGTATACGAAACTAATCCTGATTGGTAATAGCAAATAGTTATCCCACAGGCAACCTTTCACCAGCATCTTCCTCTTCATGGATAAGAGAAAAAAACCCTACCCTCTCCAATATCCATCCACCAAACTTCAATCTTCATTCCCACTCCAAGGCCATGAGAATAAAGGCACAAAGATCTCTTTCTCCCCTACACAGACATACTTAGAGATATTTTTAAACCATAGTAAAGTATAATTAATAGGTGATTACAATAACAAACTAAAATCAAGTCACACAGGTATAGAGCAAAAGCCTGCCTCCAAGCCTAAAGCAGACTGAAGTACTCTTTCCCTGGTTCTTGCGATCACACCTGAAAGATTTCATGCCTGCTCAGAGTAGCAGGCATGATTCTATTATAAAAAGGACAGGAAAAGGGGAAAAGAGGACTCTCTCAAGAAAGAAAATGGGTCCTCTCAGGAGAAGGATGGTGTACCCCTCCTGTCCTCCAGTTTTATTGGAGGTCTCACAGATGTTTCCAGGGAATCTTTCTTGACTTCTGATTGACAGCAGAATTGCATCCAACTTTTAAGTTCCTATTTTGCAAGGTCAAAGGCATCTCTGGGTCACTTTGACCCATGCTGTCCAGTTCTAATTTGATCTTGTTCTTACAGATTTTATGCATGGGGGGAATTATCCTTATTTCCCACAGTTTGGGGATCTGTTTCATGTGAGCATCATGAAAGTTCTCCCACCCCCACCGCTTCAGGATAAGTCATGTTCTCCTTATCTGCAGGGAGGAGACTTTCAGGATGGCATTTCTCCTACAGATAACAGGTTGCTTGTTGGGTAATGTAATATATCCTACTGACAACCTCAGCAGGGCTGCAGGTAAATTGCTTTTTAAAAGAAAGCATATAGGAGTCAACACAGTAGGCCCAGTTTATAGAATTATCCCCTTACCCTCATGTTTCCACTGTTCATATCTGTTTGTTATGTATTGAAAAGCACTCAATTATTTGTATTCTTAGGAAAAACTCCATAGCAGATGACCTTGTTCTCATTAAGTTTAGAGAGACTCCTGATCCATACGATGAAAATTAAATGAGCCGCCACAGTTAAAACAATCACCCAAAACTCTCCTGCCTTTTATTCTATAAACACTGAAATTTTTTTAGTGTAAATATTATTACTAGTCTAAGACCTATTCCTTGCTTTTTAATACTTTTAAGTCTCTAGCCCAATTCAAGTCAATCATTTCAAAGTTTGCAAATGATACAATGACTACTTTTACAAGATAATGTAACATTTGAAGACTCATTAAAATTTTTATCGTATTATTCAAAAGAACTTGGTTCTTCCCCCCTGCTTTCCTGTTCATTTTCACTTGCATAATCTGGCTCCCTGCCAGCCAGTCTTGGAGGAGATCCTGTTCAGTCACCTACTTCCCACCCCTAACCATGGTGTGCCAAACAATAATTTTTTCTCATGCTATGACAGCTCCTGTCTTAGAAGTTTTTCTGCTTTCTCTGCGTTACAGTATTAGGTAGTTACAAGGTCAATAATTTGTGCAGGGAAGAAGAGGATTCTGACACCCCCAGAAAGAGCCTAATCCTTTGTTACTTTTCTGCATATTATCCAACAGTAAATACTATCTGAAGTCCCTCAGGAGGTCATGGTGGGGTCTGGGTGCTTCTGATGCCTCAGCTCCTCCCTGGCATTAAAACTAAATGTTTTATCCAGATTAGCATACCTATCTTGTTTCCTCCAGGACATAATATATCCCAATGTAGAATCCTTAGGGATTTTATTTGAGTTTCTTTGTTTTTTGTTATGTTTTGTGTGTGTGCGTGTGTGTGTGTGTGTGTGTGTGTGTGTGTATGCAGGCTGGCAATGAGAGAGAGATAAGCTCTACATGCCATTGCTCTGAGGTTACCCAGTACCCTTTATTAAAGAGCTATTAAATCTAAAATTGCAGATTTCCTAAAGCCCACTAGAAACTAGAATGAGAATAAGAGAGAGATCAGAAAAGAGACTAAAGGAAAAAGCATAGAAACAGAATCTCAAACCACCTCACTGGCACACATTATCAGTTTTAGAAGTCCCACAAACATACCGGCACCTCTATGCAAGTCAACCTGCCCAGGTGCCTTTTCAGGCCTGGCCAGGTAGACTCAGCCCCTGTCCTCATCTCACTGCTCTCTAGAGACTTAGGCTCCTTTCTGTGCCCATTGAGAATCTCCTCAGCCGTAGCTAAGTTCCAAAACTGATACTTCCTGGGCCTTTAGAACAGTGGGGGCTAAGTGGTTTGTCTAATTCTCTGAACATAAACTTGGCAAGAGGTTCTTAAGTTACCAAGCAACTAAACATCTGACATGAAGCTTTTTAACAACCTTTCCATAGATTACTAAAAGTTCCCAGAACAAATTCATGTCTGGTCCAGTAAAGAAAAAAGAAGGAAACAGAGGTAGCCAAAAAGGGGGCAGGGAGAAGGAAGCCAAGAATGTGAAAAGAACCATAATGTCCTTGTGACATGTGGAAGCAAGAAAAAGATGAAGACACATAAATGGAGGCACTGGCAAGGGGTGGAAGCACCCAGGGGAAGAGTATAAATAAAGGATGGAACAATGATTCCAGAAAGGCATTTGGTGCAAACAATCTTGCAGAAAAAAAAAAAAAAAAAAAAAAAAAAAAAAAAAAAAACCTAAGGTTTTCATTTGTTATATAGAATTATGGATCTTCTTCTACTTTACTACAATCATTCCCACTCAAGCAATCAACCTCAAGTACATGGCTACCACAAATCCTCTTAAGGATAAGAGGCTAACAGGCTTCTCATGAAGACAGACAAGGAGTGTCTCGGAAAGTTCTCCATTCATAACACAATACCCTGGGCAAGATAACTTGCTGCTGCCCTCCATATTCACTCTACCTACTCTGTGACCCTGGTGCAGACAATGAGGAGATTATTTGTGGAGAACTTTTAAAACAATGGTAAATGAACCAAAAGTCAACCTTCTTTTTATTAACACCATGGCTAAAAGTCTAAAACTGAGAATTGTTTCCATTTTACCAATATGTAGGCCTCAAGTTCTCTCTCTAAATTTACTTTTTCAAAAAATCCTATTCAACATGAAAGTTGTTTCAGACAGCTTCTAGTTACAGTGACTATCCTGACACACAAAAGACAGTGACAGGGCATCCTTTCCAGGATAAGTTTCTAGGCCCTAGAATCATTATAGCTTGCTGCAGGAGCACTTCCTGGAGAGTAGTGCATATTCTTTGTTTAAACAGTAGTTCAGAAACAGCAACTACCATGAGGAAGAATCAAAACAGGAGTTCTGTCAATTATGTCATTCTGTGTGGCTACTAGAAATTTTATTTTATTTTTTATTTTTCGGTACTAGAGCTTGAACTCAGGGGTGCTTAACCACTGAGTCATCCCTGGCCCTTTTTATTTTTTATTTTGATAGGTTCTTGCTAAGATGCTTAGAGCCTTACTTAGTTGTAGGAGGCCGTGTGCGCGTGCGGGGCGCCTCCTCCCCTGACGTGCGCGGGAGCCCCAGCAACCTTGCAAGTGAGGCGGCTGCAGGGCAATAGCCGCGTGGGCGAGCCGCGGGGCAGCGGGGACTTTCCAGCCAGCGGCGGTGGCGGCCGCCGGCCCTTCCCCGCCCCGCCACCATGGAGCTGCCCGGGGAGCAGGACGCTGTGGCCGGCGGCGGAGAACGCACCCGGTGCCCGTGAGCGGCCAGGCCAGCAGCTGCGCTTGTGCTACAGGCCGAGAACCTCGTGAGTGAGGCCTCGGAGGAGGAAGACCGGAAACGCCGGGCTCCTGGGAGCACCTAAGCGAGACCGGCACTTCACCCTGCACTTCACCCTGACCTGCAAAGAGAAGCATGCAAGGAAGCATCCCCCAAAGTAGAATAAAGAAGTTGGTCATTCCCAGTTCGCCTGCGATTCTTTCCCGCGGTGTCGTTGCTGCAGGCAGCGACACTTAGTTGCTGAGGCTGGCCTCAAATTTACAATCCCCCTGCCTCAGCCTCGTAAGTGTTGTTGTGACTACAGGTGTGCACCACCCCACCTGGTCAGGAATTTTAAATTTTTGTTTAAAATTTAAAACAGTGAAACAGAGTGTAAAACATCAAATGTAATATTTCTGTTTGGCAAATGCAAATTTTTAGATCATATGTGAAATCACTGAATTTAAATAATTTCAATATTGTAATTTAGTCTTCTAAATTTGTTAATTTATTGCAAACTTTAGAGATGAATCAAGGAAACAATTATTATGACTAATTATTCACATGGTTAGTACTGAAAATAATTTTATCCTATATGAACAGGGGGAGAAGGGTTTAAAAGTGATCTGCCCTGGGTATCAAAAACATGAGGTACAGCATTGCCTATATGGAGAACAAGAATAGCTTTCTCTGCAAAAATGACTTCTTAATGGTATCATAAGGGCCCACTAGACAGAGATCAAGAAAAAAAGAGCAAAACTGTGGTATTTACCCTTCCCCTTTCTGCTGGCTTGCTCTGGTTTAGGAACATGCTTTGCCTTTGGCCAGAGCTCACAGCTCCTGTCAGAGTCTCTCTTTGTATAGCTGATAATCAGCATTCTCTCTCTCCTCCCTCTGTCTTCTGGATTATTGCTTGTCCCTCTTGCCAGTTCCAACCCAGGGCTGCAAACACACTGTCTTTACTTATATTTACTAGTGTAAGGATACCGTATTCCCCCTTATAATCTGCCCATACCTATATAAATTTAGTTTGAATCTGAAAATTACTCAATTTGTATGTTTCAACTACTTTCTGCTGAAACCCTAATACATGTCATTCTTCTTAAGCCTAATTTCTATCATAACTCTTCATTATCATAGACCTCAAATGGAAAATTGTCTCCTCCTTATATTTGAACATTCTAAGTCTATGAGCTCTTAGGATCATGGAACTGAAGCAGTTGAAATTAATTGTAATAAACAGTTTTGCTGTTCAGGGAAGAGTGGGGAACTGTCACAGGATGTACACTTGGTTAAGGATTCTACTGCAGCGCAGCCTCTAAAAACCACCACCCTTCTCAAATACTTGTCAGTCAACTCATAAAAATAAAACCTAACAAATTGCCTCATTGACACAATGCCTCCGCTAATCAAAACCATTAAGTAATTTACAATAAAATAAAATAAACCTTTGATCATTTTTAAAACTCTAATCTTAAAGATAACTGAAGTCCTGACTTTAGTCTGTCCAAAATCCCTGTATTTCACTTTTTCCCAGTTAACCATAACTTCAATGATGACTAACAGACAGACTAAAAAAAAATTTAGAATAAAAAAATTTTTGTTGTCAATATCTCAATATCTTAAAAATACTTTTTATGGTAAAAAAGTCACATTCATTGAAATTCAGAGAATCTTGACTCTCTGAACTTATATTTAAAATGACTTAAATACGTTCATAGTATGAGAACTTCACCTCAGAGTACCAAGCAAATACAAGTAAGAAAGCAATAGAATTATACTTAGAAAAGTGTAAAATCACATAAGTTCTGCAAAACCAGTTTATCAATCTGCCTGACCTCAATATGATTATACAAAAAAGAACTCAGTGATCAAAAGGGCTACAGAAATACACTGACCATGGCTAATCTCTACTGATGAAAATAAGAGCTAGAGTTGAACAACAAAAAAAGCCATAGCAATAAGAATAGCTAACACTTATATCATGGTTACTATGTGTACAAGACACTGACTAAATATTTTTCATGCATTGACTCATTTTATCCTCAGAACAATGCCAGAAGTTAGATCACTCTTACTATTCCCATTTTATAGATGACGAAACTGATACTGGGAGAGTGAAAGTAATTTGCCCAATTCACATGGCTAGTAAGTGATGAAGCAAGGATAATAAGCACAGGTCATCTGGTCTGGGCCCATACATCTAACACCTTGATATATCATCTCTATGGGAACACAGAACTTTAAATGGATGTGCGATTTAAAAAAAAAAAAAAACAATTGGCTTAATAGCTGCACATGAATTCCATTTAATCTTTTTTTCTCTTTTGGGAACAATTAAACACAAGAACCTGAAGTATCCCAAGAGAACTCTTACTGCCACAACATTTGCGAGGTCATGATAGCAGCACCAAAGTCTTGGGACCTCACACTGTCAGGAAAGAAAGACAAACTTTATCAGTAATTCTTATCAGTTGTGATGGAATCAAGAGCCCATCTGTGATTCTGTTGACAGTTATGGTCCATCTCCCCAGAAAATGTCTAGAGAAATTGGCTAGATTGAAGAGGAGGTAGGAAAAGACAGCTGATATTAGAAAATAACTCATTTTAACACCTGAATTTGTGGGATGAAAAATTTAATTTTACAAAACATGCTAAATTGGCTATAATTATTAAGACTCTTACCTTCCTGCCAGATAGTGTGCTTATGCCACACCAGTACCAACTTGTTCACCTCAGCACAGCCATCTGTAGGGAAGGTATCACATAACTGGAAGCCCTTGGCCATGCCTCTCAGAAGTCAACTAGAATGTATGTTGTACTGTTAACCATGATAAGGATACCTGGACCTGTCAATAGAAATTGAGTTGAGGCTCATAACTCATTTCCTCATAGCCAGGGGAGTCAACAGATAAAAATTTATTTTGATTCCAAGGTAGCTTTGTATCTCATTAGCAATCCCATGAGTTTCTAACCCTTTTCATTCAACTGTCAACAGTCCTTGGTGTTATGAATAAAGAAGCTGTCCAAAGTGGGATTATAAAAAGAACAGGGGGGAAAAATCAGTTCCCTTTCTCAGACTCCATGTGGAAGAGCTGAGCTGGTTTAACTCCCTAGGGAGCACCCTTTTATTTTCTTTACAATCCTGGTCACGACTGGGATTCAGGCATTTGCATCATGCAGCCTTGATTCCTGCTGCAATTCTTTCCAGTGAAAATACAACACAAAAGAACAGGGCATATTTGAAATTCTAGTGAATCAATGTTAATTTGATTGAGGAAAACTAAAAACTAAAATTAAAATCTGAACGGAGGCAGATTAAGTTACTAATTAACCAGGGTTGCCAGAGAACAACAATGTAGAAAAAGAATGAGGAAGAAGACATCCAGTAAAACTGTCATACATTCAACCAGAAATGGATCCTTCTATCTCACAGGTGCAAATGAGATGCAAGTTTGCAGCAGTTGCCTCCTATCAAGGGATTCACAATCTTAAAGTGTTCCAGCATATTCCCAAAGGACTGGGTGAGATTGGGGGTTAGGGTGAGGTATAAAATGGAAAAGAAAGTATCACAGAAATGAGAAATTTTAGAAAAGAAATGAAAGCACAAATTTGAAATGAGCTCAAAGACTTTGGTACTCTATAGCTGGGGTGGGGCAGGGAACAAGATTCAGTATAGTGATATGATGGCTACATTACTTTGAATATTTTGGGCTGCAAATAACCAGAAAACCCTGGTTATTTATATGGTATTTACTATTTATATAGTATCCCACATAACAGGGCAGAACCTAGCCAAAGAGTAGCTATCAGGATTCCAGCTCAGTTGTTCTGGGGTTCTCTTAATTTTGCCCTCAACTCCACACTAGCTTCATTATCAAGATGAAGCAAGCAAGATGCCTGCTTTTACCACATGTTATGTCTTGACAATGTCCACAGGAAACTACTTATTCCTGCTTTTCTTTCTTAGAATTGAAGTAACCATTCCTGAAAGTCCCAG
Source organism: Sciurus carolinensis (assembly GCF_902686445.1). Classification (NCBI taxonomy): domain Eukaryota; kingdom Metazoa; phylum Chordata; class Mammalia; order Rodentia; family Sciuridae; genus Sciurus; species Sciurus carolinensis. The sequence continues at coordinate 134,151,455 of NC_062214.1, read as the reverse complement.
CAGACTTTCTCTTATAACTATGCTAGCAGAGTTAGATTACACTCACATTTGTACACTAATCACCAATGAGAAGGAAAGAATAGTCATAACTGATTGTCAAATGCAGCCAGCCCTAGACCATTAGCACCTGAGAATTATGCAAAATATTAGAACCAACTTCGAACTTACTGAATGAGGATCACCAGAGTTGGAGAACAACAATTTGTATTTTAACAAGAATTCCAAGCAATTTAGATGCACTTAAGTTTGTGAACCACTGGTTTAGAATAGAGCAGAAATGATGTTAGGTTCTCAACCACAATGGCCAGGTTACCAGTCAAAGAATTAGCAATCAGGAGAGACCAGTCATTAAGATGACCAAAGTCACCACATTCAACTAGCATTTTTTTAATACTTCCTTCTACTTTTTTTTTTTTTTTTTTTTTTTGGTGGGGGATGACCACAGATTGAAACCAGGGGCACTCAATCACATCCCCAACCCTATTTTGTATTTTATTTAGAGATGCGGGTCTCACTGAGTTGCTTAGCACCTCTCTTTTGCTGAGGATGGCTTTGAACTCATAATTCTCCTGCCTCAGCCTCCCAGTCACTGGGATTACAGGCATGAGCCATTATGCCTGGTACTTCCTTCTTTTTTCTTCTTCTTTCTTCTTTCTTTCTTTCTTTTCATCTCCATATCCTTCTCCTCCTCTTCTTCTTTTTATTGTTGTTTTTGCTAAAAGTGAACTACATATCCTGAAATACTCTTGCTACCAAACACCTGAAAATGCTGCATAGAATATAACCAGTAATCTTTTTCAAAGCATAACCAAACTCCTGGTAATTAAACTCCAAAAAGTCAAAAAGAAAGAGAAATCTTAAAAACAGGTAATGAAGTTTCTATTACTCTCATCTGGAGGCTATTGCCAATCTTAGGATCAAAGGTTCTATGTGTAAATGAACACAGGTAGCCATAAAGTAGGATGATAGCTCCAAGATTTTTATGTTGAGCCAGGATCCTTGAGGATATACCTCTGAAAACAAGTGAACTAGAATAAAAATCCACTCACAGAAGGAGGCAGCAAGGAACTTTCTGTATCATGGTCTGAGCTCTGAGTGAGGAAAAAAAAGTTGCCCTGAGAATATGTAACCAGGGGCCTTTTTATGGGATTGAGACAAGATTTACACTACCTACAAGAGCAGATAAACCCCAAGCAGAGCAATTAACATAAACATGGTTCCCAGATATCATCCCTGAGGTTCTAGCTGAAGAACATAGGAAGACTTTTAGTGAAGACATATCCTCAACTCAGGCCACACAGGATTCTCACAGAAACAAAAATTTATAACTCCAAATCACAAAACACCCAAGGAAACTTGTCACCTTAATTAAGAGTTAGCAAAACAAAATAAACAAAGTCCCAACATTTCAGAATGTGCCATACTAAATTATGCTTAGCTGAGTCTGCTGTAACTTTATAAATAAGGAATATTTCATTTCGTTTATTTCAAACAACTTGTACAAATATAAGGGGTGGGAGATGTAGTGTTCAGAGTATTATCAATTTGCATCAAATCAAAAGTTGGCTCTACTGTTGGAGGAAAACTACTATAAAGGCCTACAGTTTGATAATCATAATATATTTACCTATTCAGAGACTGCCTCAACCCTTCTACTGGCTGGCCCAATAAAAGCCTGAAACCATGGAAGAGGCCTGAGTACATGCCCATCAAATTTAATGTTTCTGTCTCAATCATTCCTGGCTAAGGGAAGTGCCACTCTTTCAGGTTCCTCTCTGTATTTCCAACACGTGTGAATCATTTGGCAAAACCTAATGCCAAAAGAAATGCAAAGGTGACTTAAAGCCAAGAAGCCCTTGCCTGACCCTACCTCAGAATGAACAAACACCTGTTTTAAACAGAGAATTGGGCAAGCAGTTCCTCTGGACCAAGGAGAATCCTTCTATCCCTGGTCAGGCAGAGCCTAACTACCTTTGGGATCACCATTTGCTGCTTGAGAAGAAAGCATGGAAGTACTCCTGACCCTTGAATAAACACTAATTATGTTTCTTATTTAAGAAACAGTATTTGTCTAAATGTAAGCTATATTAGGGGGGTGGGGATTTTCTCTCTTAGAACTAATATTTATCTGAAACACAGGAAGTCTCCTTGATTATCAACTTGAAGTTGACGTGTCTACAGGAGTAAATACTGGAAAGCAAACTAACTTTGCCCAACCAGTAGAACACAAGATATTCATTGTATTCTGTGCTTAGTTTGAAAAACAGAAAGTGATAGACAATGATAGATTTTCTGTTCAGAAGCCCAAGACTTCAAAGAGGAGAACTTGGTGGTTCCAATTTCCTTAAAGGAAAAGTTGTTGGAGTTTCTTAACAACTAAGTATTTCTTATTTATATAATTATCATCCTGGGCTAGTTTTAGCATTCCTGTATTGTACTTAACCTTGTCTTAAAATATTCAACCACAAAAGTTTGGTAGAAAACATTTTGCTTCCAGTGAGTTAACCAAGTGTTACTGAATACATAGTGTGCTTAGGGCTATGTGTTAAATGCTATGGAGAACAAAGATATTCAAAGTTCTTCACCTCATGGAGCATACGGTTCATTTAAGAAGAAAACAAAAAGTATTTTGATAACTTGTTTCATCATGTGGTTTTATCTGCCCAATCTGCTTTGAAGAGCTTGACAGCTCCTCCAGTGAAGTTAGAACTCATTTTTGACACCA